>NC_053170.1:85106197-85375221 GCF_016835505.1 Polypterus senegalus
TCGAGCTCCATATGCGCAAAGCATACAATTATTCAACTTAAAATTATATATCGAGTACATCTGTCTCGACTAAAACTCTCCAAAATGTTTCCAGGGCAGGATCCAACCTGCGAACACTGCAATCAAGTCCCAGCCTCACTGGGTCAGCACCATATTAACATTATTCTGGGCCAAAATTTTTAATTACCTTTCAGACAGCCTTGGTGTCAAATCCATTCCTAACCCATTAACAGCTGTGTTTGGGGTCCTTCCAGAGGGGCTTAAAGTGGAGAAGTACAAACAAACAGTGATTGCCTTCACTACACTTTTGGCACGCAGACTTATTCTGCTAAACTGGAAGAATCCTAACTCTCCTCTCTTAAGTCAGTGTGTAACTGATGTGGTATACTATTTGAAGTTGGAAAAAAATCAAATATTCAGTCAGAGGATCTGTACATATTTTTTTCAAAACATGGCAGGATCTAATCAGTAATATTTTAAAATAAGCACTTAAAGCACAGAGGAAGCAATTATTTCTGTATTTGTTTTTGTTCTCCATTCAACTCTATTGGCTTATCAAACTCCTTAATTTAGGTATGTTTACAAGCCTTATGTTTTACTCCGTTGGCCTTGCTCTCTTTCTCAGTTGTGGGGGTCGACTTGTTCTCAATCCTACTTTTTGTAAAAATTGATTGATTTGTATGGAATGACTGCAACAAAACTTAATAAAACTTCAAAAAAAAAAAAACATTCTCTCTGAGAATACAAAATGGGCGGGGATCCTTCGAGACGCGCGGTCTGCAAAAGGGGCGGGTCTTTATGCAAAATTACGCAAATATGGGATAAAACCAAGTAAGCAAGAACAAACCATGAGACGAATTCTTCTGCTGAAGGAAAATAATCCGATCGATTTGTTTCAACTTGAATTGTGTTAGTGTGACATCTGATACATTTAAATCAATGTAACTCGTTAAAGTCAAGCAACAGCAAACACAATTATTTTAAGTTAAGGATACTTCAATTAGACGCATAACAATTGAAAATCCTCTTTAGTTAATTTTTTGAGTGATACTGTCGATGATCGCTTTAAAGAGTGCTAGACAAGGATGGTTTTGGCAAGCGGCTTATACCTAAACATTTTTAGTTGCCCCGCATAGATAAAATGTACTCTTTAAATAATGCAAAACGTGGAGTTGGATCCGCCAGACACCACGCGGGTTCCGAGTGAGACGGCGAGGGAGGTGACAAGTGCGGCTCAGAGCAGGCGGCCTGTTAATAATGACGGCTCCTCCGTGGCTCTGTGCTCGGTTGTGTGATTACTCGTTGACTCCTTGCTTGACAATCATTCTCGGAAGTGTTCTTTTCACATGAAGTTGGTTCTTTGGGATCTGAAGTTTGCTAACATGTCAACAAAAATGAAACGGTATGTATAGGCGACCTATAGCCGGATACTAGCAGATGCAGAAACTCTGAACTGAGCCTGCGCCATTGTGTGCAGCTAGAGCCCTTTTAAAATCAGGAAGCCATTGGTATTTTATAAACGTGCTGCTGTTTATCGAACCAGTCTCGCAACTGTATAGCGTTTGAGTGGTCGATATCCCCCCGCCGATACCCTTTGTTTAAATTCACACCCGAAAAGACAATCCGAGCGTGTCAGTGCACTCGTATTACTGAACCCTTAACAAGAAATACAAGAGGAAGCGTCTTTAGGTTGTAGCCTTTTATTTGCACGTTTAGGGTATTCCAGCTAACAAAAAGAAAAAAAAAAAAAGATTAAGAAACGCAGTATTTACAGAAAGAACAAAAAATCAAATTAGGAAGAACATCTTCAGAGAGAGAGAGAGAGAGAAAGAGTTTCGTTAGTGCAACGTGAAACCCACAGCTCTGCAGAGGACACGTATAGTCGGGCACAGCTTTGGCTCGGCTCGTCACTTTACTGGCTCCCTTGCGCCGATGTCACATTACAGGACTTCCAGTCGGAGGGGGTGTCAAAACTGACGATTTAACGGTGCTGATCTCCTCGCCACACTGGAGTAGAAATGGCAGGGTGTGTCCTAGTCGACTGTGGGACTCCTTGCCAGCAGAGTTTCACATTTCCAGAATATAACAAACTTGTCCCCTTTTTCTTGATCATTTAAAATAAAGTCTGAGAGTGGAAATTGGGGAGAAGTCATTTAATGTGACAAGGCCTTCAGAAACCTCTGCTTCTTTAAGCGGCAGACTCACTTCATCCACTTCCGGGGCGGGTTGTGGGGCGCTGGAGTCTCTCCTAGCAGCACTGTGGGCCCGTCCACCACTGGACCTACTGGTGGCACCAGTTTAGAGGAGACAATTCAACTGAGAGGAGAACAAGCAAACACTGACAACCTGGATCCTTGAGGAGGCAGCCCTTTACCCTCTGTGCCATCATCCTGCACGGTACTTTGATTTATTTCTGTAAAGTTCATTGACTACATTGGAAGAGGCCTGGCAATCAGCCGAGACACACTGAAGAGCTTCTCCACAAGTCAGAGCCCACCAGTGCCTTTTCAATCCAATTTTTCCTTCTTTTCTACTTACTTTCCATTACTTGAGCCAGACGTCTGTTTAAGTAATCGAGCCATTTGATCATTTATGAAAGTTCATATTGTGCCGACAGCCGTGTCCGGCGTATAGAGCCATGATGTACCCTTGTCATGCATACCAACTCGAGCAGTGCACTCTAAATACCCACGTACCCCTTGGCTTTGTTCACCTGTGCTACTTCTACACTATGAATGCCACTGTGCCCATTGGCTTTGTTCACCAGTGTTTCTTATACACTCTAAATGCCACCGTGCCCCATTGGCTTTGTTCACCTGTGCTACTTCTACACTCTGAATGCCACTGTGCCCATTGGCTTTGTTCACCAGTGTTTCTTATACACTCTAAATGCCACTGTGCCCATTGGCTTTGTTCACCAGTGCTACTTCTACACTCTGAATGCCACTGTGCCCATTGGCTTTGTTCACCTGTGCTACTTCTACACTGCAGGTACCACTGTACCCCTTGGCTTTGTTCACCTGTGCTACTTCTACACTCTGAATGCCACTGTGCCCATTGGCTTTGTTCACCAGTGTTTCTTATACACTCTGAATGCCACTGTGCCCATTGGCTTTGTTCACCTGTGCTACTTCTACACTCTGAATGCCACTGTGCCCATTGGCTTTGTTCACCTGTGCTACTTCTTCTATCTGGGTGCCACTGTGCCCCTTGGATTTATTCACCAGTGCTACTTAAACACTCTGCAGTTGACATTGCAGCGCTATAAGAAAGTTGTACGACTTGAACGCTGGCATAGTTCATTCCTGAGAAAAATGGGAGTTGCAGTAAATGGCCCAAGGGAGAGCCAGTGTAGCCGCAGTGGGTGCTAAAAGGTGAAATGTTCAAAGGGCATCATGCAGAGTGTGGGACCCTGATATCATTCTTTCATAAAACCTTTACCTATCATTCATATAAAACATCAATACCCTGTCGAAAATAAAAATATTAAAAAAAGAACCCCTCAAAAAGATTCTTTGGCAAAGTGTCTCTCTTGGCACCCAGTTCTGCCAGTGCCCACCCTGAATGTTCCAGACAGCCCTAGTCTGAGGTGTCAAGTCAGTCAAGGGGGAACTCGCACAGGTTCTTCCTCTTGGCTCTGGCCGCTTGGTAGACCCTGACAAAGTCCTTGTAGCGAGGAGCACAGCCCAGCCAGGCCTCGCCAAAGTGCTCCATTCCAGTGAAGAGAAAGAGCCCGTTGCCCTTCCTCACCTGGCACTGCAGGAGGGTCTTGAGCGAGCCCTGCCACTCTCCGCTGGCAGCCTGCTGTTGGAAGACGCCACTCTTCTGTCTGTACAGGTGCTCCGCCGCCACGCTCACTTCAGAGAGCTGCTGGCCGATGTGGTGGGAGACCCTGCGGATGAAACCCCTGGCCACTGCCAAGGAGAGACGGGTTAGTGACAAGAGAACTAATGTCGGGATAGTCTGAAAAATCTGATGGTGCCCTCAAGAGGACGCTCACTCCTGCCTCACTTTACCAGAGGCTCTAAACCTGAATTAAGCAGGGCTAGCAAACCAGTGGATTATTGAGTATAAACTCTTATCTCTATAAAGGCTGAGTCTGATGCCATCAGGTATCGCTGTGCTTTGTGACCCTGAAATGGCAAAAAAAAAACCCCAAAAAAAACATGGATGGGACATGAAGAAACAAAACTGAATTAACATGTCCAGTTAACCTAGAAGGCCAGCTAGAAGCAGCCGATCAATATTTTGGTCGTCAGGAAGAAAATCACAGGGCTTTGTAGATTCCATATTAACATTTTGCTTACATTTGAAAGGCAAAATTGGTTAAAAAAATGGATTTGTAAAATCATACGTGCATCACGTCGTGCCAAGTTCCTTGATAAATCAAAAATGAACTTAGAACTCGCTGCTGGTGAACGCGCACTTTTAGTCACTTCCTGTCTCCTCCCACCTTAAAATATGCAATTTTTGAATATTCATGATCTGATTACCATAAACACTCACCTGCCACTTTATAAGGTGCACCAGTTCAACAGCTTGTTAACGCAAATATCTAATCAGCCAATCACAGGGCAGCAACTCAATGCATTTCAGCCTGCAGACAACCTGCTGAGGTTCAAACTGGGCATCAGAATGGGGACGAACGGGGTCTGATGTGACTTTGAACGTGGCATGGATGTTGGTGCCAGACAGGCTGGTCTAAGTATTTCAGAAACTGCTGATCTACTGGGATTTTCACACACAACCACTTCTAGGATTACTGAGAATGATTTGAAAAAGGGAAAATATAAAGAGCCCCACTCAATGAAAACGCCTCTGGTTACGATTGTGCTCAAGTCGAGTGAACCAGCTGACAAAAACCTGCAATCTGATTGGCTACGGAATCGCAATTATGGCAATTAAACATTACGCGTGTCATTACAAACTCGGTACAACATGTCTGTTAACTGTCTGTTAATATAAGCAGGAATGGGGCTGAGGTGTCTTGAAAATATTTAGTGAAGGAAGATTTTGTGTTCACTTTATTATCCTGCCGCCTGGAGTCGCTAAAATGGCAACAGTAAAAAAAAGTCTGTGTAGGACTAATTAATAATAATAATAATACATTATGTAGTGCTTTTCTCGCTACTCAGATCACTTTATTTAGACTGAGGGGAGCCTCTTCAGCCACCACCGATGTGCAGCACCCACCCAGATGCCATTATTGCACCAGTACGCTGACCACACGCTACTAGGTGGTGAAGGTGGCAGATAATTAACCACTTAGAGAAAGAGGATGACTTCCATATTCAAGAGGGCCACCCACCTAGGCGGTTCAGTCCAGATCTGATCTGGCATCTAATATACGGACGGGGTTTACCCAGGGTGCTGCTCCCCAACTCTGTACCATTTGACTCCTCTTTTACAGTGTAACATTTTTTTCATTTGATATGACAGCCCCTTTTTGTGGAATAGCTGCACCATTTGGTTCATGGAAAATTTCTTCTGGTGCCCCCAATCCCTCGATGCCTTATGCACGTGCTTATTTTGCGAAATGAGCCGCTTGTGCCCTGGACCGAACACACACCGTGAACTGACCAAACAGGTTTTTTTTTTTTCTTGGTGATGCTGTAAGACAATTGGGGTCCCCGGAGAACTCGACCCTCGACAACGGAGAGCACGTGCCGTTTGCGCATAGCCAAGGACACCGCGGATTCAAATCACTGCATGTGACCGTACGGCTGCGCGCACTGTCCGTGTCACCCATCAATTGCTGGGACTATTTTATTTATTTATTTACTTACTGTTATTGACATCAGACAAACACATCATTGTTGTGCATTACTACTTGCGTTTTCTTGGAAAGCCGGCTTCATCAGATCGTCCGTATTTAGCTTCTGACATGCCAGCTTTAACCGCCTCATTACCGTCCAGTGTAATAAAAAAGAACTTCCGGCGTAATTCAATTTCTAAGAAGGACGAGGCGCAATGAGGCTCAACAGATGTCCCCATCCCGGCGCGGGCCTTTCTGCCGGCTGTCACACAAGTCCATAATTGCGTGCGGTCAGCTCGACTGAATGGCTGTCCCCTTTGCTGGAAGTCCCGCTCGAGAAGCCCCTTTTCTCTGCCAGCGCCATTTACACTTTCATTAGCCAGCGATTTTCTCTAATCAAAAAGTCAATGATAGTGTTTCGTAAGCTCGGGGCACACAAGTCAGCCCATCAATAGCGCCGGCTCAAAGAGCTTATTTCTTCTGGTCTGTTGGTGCTTTCAGCCCTGAGGGCCCCCATTGTGCAGGCAGGGGCCCCCACATCTGTTAGTCTCTAGTGCAGCAGGATTGCCTTTTTGCCGCGAGCATTTGCTGGGAAATGACAGGGCCTTTGAAAAGCCAACAAAGAGTTTTATCGCATTAATTAGTTTTAAAGACCGAGAAGGGGGCGTGACGGGGGCGGGGCGGGTGGGGTGTTGGGGAAAATGTACACTTGAGGCTGAATGACAGGCGGCGATGACTCAGTGGTTAGTGCCCTGCCAGGCACACGTGTGCCGTGTTTCGCCCGAAAATGCTGCAGATAAGACAATTCGTTCATTGATTGATCGATTGATCTGAGACAGGCATCGGCCCACCGCGACTCGGAATGGACCTTTAGATTATGTTAGTAAACGGCTGAACTGACTCGTAACCCTTCCAAGTGTATCTATGAAAACAGCGTTCATGGGACACTGGGGCCTTACTGCGTGTTGCCCAATGTGCGCAGATCTACCCGGTCAAACCTCTAAATTAAGTTAATAAAAAAATGCACCACTAATGCCAAGCAGGTACTCATTCTCAGTTCGTTCTCGATTAAGATTCGCTAGTCGAGTGTTTGGGTCTCATTAGACTTCGAATCCCTCGCCGCCTTCACCACCTACGCTTTCTTTACACTGCTAGCTCACCATCACTGAATGCGCTCAACTTTAAAGTTGGTCCTCGGCGCTTGTTAACGTTGTTCATTGTTGCAGTCACTCAGACGTTGGATGATTATGCGAAGGGCATCTTTAAAGTCTCCGAAATAAATAACCGTACATACCCAATAATGGAATGCAATGCAGCTCACCATCACAGGAGGCGGAGATTAAACGTGGAAGTGCATGGCGCTCGATGATGACCACTCACAGGGGTCAGTACAGAATGGGCAACCAAACCAAACGGCACTCCTTTTGGAATGTGGGACAAAAAGCGGAATACGAGGAAGAAAACACATATACAGATGTCATGTGAGCGGGAGTCAAACCGAGGACGATGGGTCCGAGAAGTATGCAGGAAATATTAACCACTAGATGCGTATTAATAATAATAATAATAATGTCTGAATTGGTTCGGGGTGTTCATAAGAAACATAATTGCGAATCTTCGTGAGGTGGAATAAACGTGATAAAGAAGAACAGTGACGTCAGATATTTGAAATATTAAATACCTTCACCTCTGAAAGAGGGCTTTTTTCCATCTTCGGGATGAGGGCGTGGACTACCGGTAAAGAATGAAATGTCAAAAATATGATCATATTTATAACTGGCAACCTCGAAATAGCATAAAACGACACTCCACAGGCCTATATCGCATTATTTGGAAATTTTCCGAAAAGGAGTGACTTTGACTCCTCGTATCCCCGGGCAGAGAGTGAAGGGGCCTGAATGATTTCTGGATCCTCCAGCAAACATGATTATTTTAAGTTAAATGAATGTAAACGTGTTAATTTATTGTTTGAGCGCACAATTAAGAATTAAACAATTATAAAAAAAATCAAAGCTGTCAACATTAAAACGGCGGAATGCAAATTAGTCAAGCAAGCGGGGTAAAGCGTAGCAAATGCATCCATCCATTCTCCATTCTGTGTGAGCCAAAGCTTTTAAATTAACGGTAAATGTGCTTTAGTTTTTACTTAAACTTCTAACACAGTGTTCTGTGTTCTAACACAGATAACGCAAGATTCTGTTCCAACCTAAAAGTTAAACTTAATGCTTAGCTCTGTGCGACATGAGGACAGCTCTTAACTGAAGTTAGAGAGAAGCATAAACTGTTAGCCACACCGTCATTAGAGCTTTTTGACCTTAAGTAGGTTGCCTACGTGTGGTGAACGAGACAGAAACTTTAAGAAATGGAACCTGAATACCTATACGCCACAAATGAGTACCATAGACAAGAAGTTTCTTCTTTTTTTATATGTGTACTAGGGGGTTACCCCTACTTGCTTTGCTCGGCTGCGCTACGCACCTGCCACTTGACGTCTCTGCCACTGAAAAAAGTAGAACATTGATGATGTTGTTCATCCATCCATTTCCTAACCCGCTGAATCCGAATAAAGGGTCACGGGGGTCTGCTGGAGCCAATCCCAGCCAACACAGAGCACAAGGCAGGAACCAATCCTGGGCCTGGGCAGGACACACACAAACACACCCACACACCAAGCACACACTAGGGCCAATTTAGAATCATCAATCCACCTAACCTGCATGACTTTGGACTGTGGGAGGAAACCGGAGCGCCCGGAGGAAACCCACGCAGACACGGGGAGAACATGCAAACTCCACGCAGGGAGGACCCGGGAAGTCCTCTCTTAACTGCGAGGCAGCAGCGCTACCACTGCGCCACCCGATGTTTTCTCTTTCAAGCAACTTAAGAATAGTCATTTAGTGATGTAGCTTGAAATATTTGGTTTCAGATCTCAATCAAAGTAAAAAAAAATGTTTGTACCAAAGGAAGTTATGGTGGAGGGAATAAACATAAAAATCCTATTTCAGTTAACCTAATATTTTAGGTTGTTCGTGTGCTGTGTGGGAGCGGCCGTTTGTATTTTTTCCCGGTCGAACTTTCCAGAGTGCTGGCTTTCCAACTGCCAAAAAAGAACACTTTCCCGAGTGGAGTGGACGTGGCTATCCAGGTCTGGTGATTTTCAGCAGCAGACTTTCATAACAGAGGATTTCTGGTAAGTAACCCTGTTTCTCAACTGTTAATTTTAAGTATAAGAACTCATAATAAAACATACTTTCAAGCTTCAAAGCTGTAGAAAAGTTTAATGATTTTTTTGTTGTATATTTACGATTTACACTACAAAATGCTTGTGTATTTGCACTAGATTTTTAAATAAATGTACGAAGTACAGCATTGGAATGTGTTATGTTCATATTTCTAATAGCATAAAAACAGGTTAATGACCAGTAAACCATTTTAAATTGTATTATACTGAAGTAAATCTATTTTTTAAGTTGTTACAAGTGAATTACAGTAAATCACTCTAAATGATTTGCCTCAACTTAAAAATTGTGGGTTCAAAAAGATAGAAAGAATTATATTGGTTCAGATTGAAAATATTAAGTGTGAATTATTACCTTAATCATTTTAAGTTGAATGGAGGTTATACTTTTTTCAGTGAACGCACCTCAAGGAGACGTGGTCGCACCTCCGAATCCCCCTTGTAAACGGCGTCAAAATGAGAAATAAATAAGGTTTTTTTTTTTACCTCCTCTTTGCTCGATCAGCTGCTGGCTTGCATGATCTGCATCTCTTCGAACATTTAAAACCCTGTACAGCAGCTGTCTTTGTCATCTACTCTTTGTCTTTTATTTCCGACCCCGACGTGGTTAAATCTCTTGGCACAAATTCTCATCTCGTGGGATGCGAGTTCTTGATATTTTTTAGTTTGTAATTTAAAAACGGAATGAGAATCTGAAAATCTAGCAACATCACATTAAAGTTTGATAAACTCTGAAAAGAATGATACCAAACATATACAGGGTGGTCCAGATCTAATTATGCAGATTCAGATCGTCTGGATGACTTTGATTTATGTGGAGACGATTCCAGTTCGGCGCGAAGACGATTCTTCATGTCATCAGTTTGCACACTTCTCGATTTTTCGGGTGATTTTCTATGTAAAACTTAATAAGTTAATAGCGTAATAAAAATTGCATAATTAGATCTGGACCACCCTATATACAGTATGTAGGTTTTAAAATAAGCCCGATAAAAAAACGTGACATAAAATCGTTGCACTTTTTAGGATTTTTTCATAATCTTTAAAATGAAGACACATGGACTTTTTTTGTAGGACGAGTCCTGCTACTGCTGGAATGCGTTTCTGGTGGCTGCATATGACAATTTTTGGAACGGTTTGGAAATCTCGTAGAAAAACAGCTACAATTACACAAAGCCAAGACTGATCCCGACAGTGTTAGTGCGATTTGGTAGAGGAGGCCATCTCACTCGTGCACCCTGTACCCCCGACCCGTCACACACACACACACACACACACCCCTCTTTGAGACTACAAGGGCAGACCGCCACCAGGATTGGCACTCACTTGCTAGAAGTGGCGAGACGCTAGCCCTAACGTCTACACACTCAAAACTAACAATATGGAGCTGTGGAAATCGAAGGTGGGCGTCTCAATTCGTGTGGGCCACAAGCCCAACAAAGCTTTTAAGGACCCCCAGGCCCATTTTTATAACACTCATCACTGAGGACAGTCGGCTCAAAGTTGTGACCTAAATACCAAACCATAATCAAGTAGGCCTTCACAAGGATACCTACCAAAGTCGCTGCTGCAGATGGCCATCAGCAATTCAGTGTTGTTACAAGGCCGGCAGACTTCTGCAGAGGAAAAAAGAGAAGAACAGAACAGCATGAGTGGCATGACTGGAAAAGAGCAGGGCACAATGGCACCTGATGTGAAGATCCCCGCTCAGCACCACGTGCACTTCATAAGGATCATCTGTGAGCTGCTGCAAGTCACTATGGCTTATAAAGATGGTTCATAAAACTGTCCTGTCATGATGTCACCTGGCCAGTTACCTAACACTACACGACGTGTCCTGTATCTTGTTTTCAGTCCTTGATGGAGCTATTTGTTATTCGTATAATGGCAAATGACTTCCCAGTCACAGAATGATCCGGTCCCGGTCCTCACAGGTCACAAAGCTGTCTGGTCCAAGAAGGTCAACAGGCTTTCCCAGACCAGTCCTCAGTCACATGAGTTGTCCATCCCCTGAGGGCCCTAATGGTTAATTGATTTTTAAATATTTAAAGGTTGAGTACACCAACAGTCACCAAGAAATGTCCACTAGTGAACTGTCAGAGACATGGTCATGACGCTAAATGTGACTGGTGGATAAAGCGACCACTGACTTTCTGAAGAGACAAACTGCAGGGCCTCCTTGCTGTTCACCATCTGACTTCCTTCTCCATCGAACCCTGACAATGGCATCCGAGAAAGGCACGGATCACTGAGGAGTGGCTCACTCCGCGGCTTTCGACAATTCCCCTTTTTTATTCTCTTGGATGGTCGCCGCCAGGGACATGTGGTCAGGGGAGGCAGGAGCCTCACCTGTCATTATGAAAAGTATAAATGCTAATAATGATAGCATAAAATAAAAATGTGTCCACTGGTCTGTGCTATAAATTTGTTTTCTGTATGTATATGTATATGTATATATATATATATGTATGTATGTATGTATGTATGTATGTATGTATGTATGTATGTATATATATATATATATATATATATATATATATATATATATATATATATATATATATATATATATATATATATATATACATATATATATATATATATATATATATATATATATATATACATATATATATATATATATATATATATATATATATATATATATATATATATATACATATACATATATATATATATATATATATATATATACATACATACATACATATATATATATATATATATATATACATACATACATACATACATATATATATATATATATATACACATACATACATATATATATATATATATATATGACAGCAACACTCATGACAATGACAATGTCAATCATGTTACGTTATTATTAAAATGTTTCCTTTTCTTTTTCATTACTTCTTTAACACACTACTTCTCCGCTGCGAAGCGCGGGTATTTTGCTAATAGTCAATAAGATACTCTTTGGGGTTCATATATTTGTAAATCTGACTCTGAAGGAGTCCGTGCCTCACCAGCCATGAACCTCACCACACGTCACTGCTCGCTGCGTCGTTCAGAACTCGCACTTGACTCCCACCAGGAAGCCATGCGCTTCTCATCGGGGCAGAGGAGGCTCAACATGGCGGTGTTCAAGCGCTGGCTGATAATGAATTTTCACGAAGGATTTAGAGCCGCCTGAAACACCTGACTAGAGGACGACAGGAAGAATTTACGGATGAAGATCTGATTGGCCAAAGTGAAAGACACATAAAAGTGCACAACCTGCACCAAAATCCTCCTTTACCGCACTTCACAGATTCAGGTGCGCCAAATTAATTTCTGAGGCTGGAATGCCTGGGCCACAAACCTTACCTCGAGATATGGGATTTAGTGAAAAACGCCGTTTTGATAAATATAAATGAAAGGGTCGGCAACATTAAACTTACAGTTGTTCATGTGGAAAAAGACATGCAGGTTATTCTTGTAGTCTACTTGCTATTAACAATAATAATAAGAATATTAAGAAGATAAATAAGTAGACAAATATTACAAATAAACATCCATCCATCTATTATCCAATCCGCTATATCCTAACACAGGGTCACGGGGGTCTGCTGGAGCCAATCCCAGCCAACACAGGGCGCAAGGCAGGAACAAACCCCGGGCAGGGTGCCAGCCCACCACAGGGCACACACACAGGACAATTTTGGATTGCCAATGCCCCTAAACCTGCATGTCTTTGGACTGTGGGAGGAAACCCACGCAGACACAGGGAGAAAGAACATGCAAACTCCACGCAGGGAGGACCCAGGAAGCGAACCCGGGTCTCCTAACTGTGAGGCAGCAGCCCTACCCACTGCGGCACCGTGCTGCCCTACAAATAAACAATACAATAATAAATAAAAAATAGTAATAAACTCAGTTTTTCACATACTCATAACTGTAAACCTACTTTTGCCCACCCCTGTATATCTGTCTATCTATTATATAGTGCCTTTCACATCTATCTATCTATCTATCTCCTGTATTCAATTTCCTGGAGTTTGAGTGACATCTTGCTTTGTGTTGAGGTTCCCGAGTTTTAGATTTTGTGTTGTGACTTATCTGCCTCTCCTTTGTGCCTCGTTTTGTTCTTTGTATTTTGCTCTTTTTGCTAATCTTTCACTTAAGATTCTCTGTTTGCACTTTTACTACAAGCTGAGGGTTTGTGGTTATCTTTGTGTTTGTTGGGCTTCTGTTGTATTTTTGTGATGTTTGCAGTTGTTTTGCCAGCTTTCTATTTTTTGGGCCTGCACCAGCTGAAGCCAGCAGGTAGTATTAGGGGTCCTGGCTGGCTTCAGGTGAGCCTCTGCTGGGCAGAGCGGTTAAGATGCTGGCCAGCTCCCTTGCTTATTTTAGGCCGCTCCATTTCATGAGTGATGCTCACATCTTACCTTCCAGCATGGCGTCTTTGACGAGAGTAGGTGCTGGGGTGCCACTGCTCAGCAGCTCGTACTGGAAGCCCACTGTGCGCCGGCTGATGTCCTGCTGAGGGCTGGCTTGCAGAAACACTGCGGCCTGTTGCGGGCGTTCGACGCTGAAGCAGTACACTTGCCCCAGCCAGCTGGCCTCTTCATTAACCAGCAGCTCCAGCTTCCCGGCTCTCTCGATGTAGATGTTGGCACCCCTGGAGTTTCGATATGGCTTGATACAGACGGTGGCCGGCCGTGATGTGGACAGGTTCGGCTCTAGGGCAATTCGGATGGCTTGGGTGGGGTACATCCATTCCACGGAGCCTTCAGTGCACCTCAGGTGGACCTGCTCCACTGCGTGAGAATGGGGCTCCCGGATCAACCCGCTTGGGAACAGAAAGGAAAAGCAATCAACAGACATGGCATCATGAACACATCCAGGCATCAAGAAATCTATCATCCCTGTTAATTGTGGTATGATGGTGGGTTGGGGGAATGGCGGGTCCTGACCACCATCCTAGATCACATGATCTAAAGAGGAAGACCCTTCCTTTACCCGGCCAAATGCTGCAGTTTCCAGGCTCATTTCATTCCAACCAGTTTTCACACGGGGTGAAAACCAGGAGTGGTCCTGAAGACCACCACTTCAGGGTACTGGAGAACAAGACACGAGTTCATCACTAGGCACACAGTCACACAAACAAACCCAATTTAATGTCCCAAGCCATCCAGACAGCTTAACGACACTATTGTGGTGGTGATTATGGCCGTTCATCCTTTCACTTTACTGGTTTTTCCAGGTGGAAGATAACAACGTGTGGATGAGTTTCCCTTCTCTCACGTTCACTTCCACCACACACACACACACACACGGAGGCTATCCCAGCATGCACTGAGCACAAGGTAAGAACAATCCTTGGACAGAGCAGCCCAGAGTGAACACACACACACACACACCACCTAACCTGCATGTCTTTGGACTGTGGGAAGAAACCTGAACACCTGAAGAAAGCAAATGTGGACACGGGGAGAACAAACAAACTCCATGCACCTGGGACATGAGGCTACCACCGTACATATCAAATAACACCTTGTAACACAACACCGGAGAGAACTGAAAATCGAAAAGAGCAAATCAATGTAACCACAGACACAGAATTAAATGGTGCTTTGTTAAGCAGTAGTTCTATACAAGGAACCACAGCACCCAATAAAGAACCCTAACGCTCCATTAAAGAAGTATTGTTTTTAAGAGTGCACATTAGAGACTCTCACTGCGTACAAGAACACATTTTCTTAATCTTCAGTATCTGACTAGGCAGCCTACTAGACATTAAAGATTTCTGTTTTGTTCACATATTAGGAACCTTTTCAAACCTCAAAGAAACAACTTTCTCTCTCTATTTTTGGGGAGGCAAACTAGGGAGACAAGACGTGATCTTCTCAGAAGACAATTTGAAGTCCTGCGAGAGACACTTTAATTTGCTCCCAGCTCTTAAAACGACGACAAGCAAAACACGCAGCTCGCAGCAGATGATCCGACCACTTCTCCTTGCGTGCGTTCAGCCACCCTGACCAACCCTCTTCACAATGCGAGCAGCAGAGACACGAAGTGGCAAAAAATTTTGGTCCAGAATGGTGTTAATTTGGTGCAGGCCCAGAACATGTGACCCAGTGAGGCTGGGACTTGATTGCAACGTTCGCAGGTTGGATCATGCCCTGGAAACATTTTGCAGAGTTTTAGTCGAGACAGATGTGCTCGATATATAATTTTGAGTTGTATAATTGTATGCTTTGCGCATATGGAGCTCGAGTGAATTCTCTGCATTGCTACTTTCCACTCCTTTTCTGATATATTAATTGAGAGATCTTTTTCCCAGTGTCCTCTTGGATCTTTGAAAGGAAGGGATTGTAAAATGATTTTATATATTGCAGAGATGGAGTCTAATTCCGTGAGATTGAGCAATATTTTTTCACAACGCGAGCAGTGTTATACGTCCTGCGAGAAAGAGATTTAACCACGCCTGGGCCTGGAAATAAAGGACAAGTGTTGTTTTTACAATGTCACGCGAGACAAGGCGGTGAGCCATCATGTAAAACAAGTCCACAGACATCGAACCTAGCAGTTGTTGGATTGCTTTTGGCAGACACGCATCATGTGCTCCCGGCCCTTAAAACAACGACATGCGACAAGCAGAACAGGCAGCAGAAAGACAGCAGATGATCCAATGGCATCTCCATAGCGTGTGTTCAGCCGCCGCCCTTCACAATGTTAAACGTCCTGCAAGAAAGAGATGTAACCATGCCCGGGGCCGGAAATAAAGGACAAGTATTGTTTTTACAAAAGTTTTTAAAAGTGAAAATAATGTGTATGTAACAATTCCCATGAAAATAACAATCTCTTTAAATTGTATATCCGGTAAACCAAACACGGGGTGGGCGAGCGAAGCAAGCAGGGGGAGGAGCCCTCTAGTATAAAAAAGAAAAAAAAAACCTTGAAATGGTCCGTTCTCATGCAAGTGTTCTATGATGAACCACACAACCCAGTAAAGAGCCATCAAATGTCATTTAAGAAGCAGCATTTTCATGAGTGAATGACATTTTACTGGATTGGGTGGTCATTGCTTGACAAAGAACCGTTTCATATACGGGGAACATGAAGTTGGTTCCTTGGGCTTTGAAAAGGATCCTAATATGTGGACAAATCAGAAATCTTTAATGTCTAGTGGGCTACCTAGTCAGATACTGAAGATTAAGAAACCTGCGTTAGCCGGTGTTAGTGTACGCGGCGAGAGTCCTTTTAAAATTGCGAACCTTTTGGTATTTCACAGATCTGTTACCATCTAGTCCTGGTTATTTACTGTATGGAGGGTCTTTTGGGAACCAAAAATGGTTCCTCAATGGCATCGCCCTGCCCACTCAGGCACCTTTATTTTTGAAGAGTGTTAAATCGCCGTTATTTTCACGAGTGAACTCATGTCGGAATACACAGGAAGAAAACGCAAACTCCTGTACAACGCCTCCTGTTGACTCCACGGGGTTATTTCGTCTAGAAATACCGCCGTACGTTAAACCATTAAAAAAAAGGTAACTACTGGAGAATTTCAATCAAATCCTGTGCATTCAGTTAGAGAAATCACAGCTGATCTGAAGAGTTGGTTTTTCTACCCGCGTGATAAGGCTTAAGTACAGTTTTCCTGGTATGCTTACTTTCTAAATTGATATCGTAACTAGGAGGCTTACCCTCTGCTCACTTCGCTTGTATTGTAACCGCACCCTCTCCGAAACCCCCTCTTAAACGCTGACACAATGGGAAACAAATACAGTTGTTGTTTTGTTTTTTTTTACCTCCTCTTTGCTAGAATCAGCTACTGTCTTGCTGCTGCTGCGACGTCGTGTGATGCTCCGCACATTTTAAAGCCTGTACAGCAGCTGTATTTGTCATCTACTCTTAAGGTTTTTTTTTAATGTCCGGCTCAGGGCGTGGTTAAATCTGTTGGTACAAAGTCTCGTCTCGCGGGATGTAAGTTATTGGTATTTTACTTTATAATTGAAAAACGGAATAAGAATCTGAAAATCTAACAACATCACATTAAAGTCCGAAAAACTCTGAAAAGAATTATACAAATAATACAAATGTATGTGAATTTCCCCTTGGGATTAATAAAGTATCTCTACCAAACATATACAGTATAGGCATGTTTTAAAATACGAGCGTGACAAAAAACATGACATAAAAAATGTCACTTAAAATCTTTGCACTTTTAGGCTTAGGATTTTATATGTATAGAGTTGATAAATATAATGTTCAAAACAAGCCATGGGAGAGTATTTCAATAGATAAATTAAGATTAAACGGCAGGGTTAAGCGTATAGAAAAGGACTTTTTAAAATATCAGAAAATGCAAAACTAAAACTTGCAGGTCCGTTGTATACCCGTAATTGATTTCCCAATTTGGTGAGGAGGTCTCAGACTCGGCCGGTCCGCTGGCTCTTCTTTATCCGACTGAACGTGTCACTCAATGGAGCGGCGCCCCCAAAGGCAGGTAGCTGCTTGATACGAATGATAGTAACGTGGTGACGCACTATTAACAATCAAAGATAAACCAACAGTACACTCATTATCGCTTTTTATGATGTTGTTTTCTCCATTAAACGCCGAGGCGAGTTGGAACATCTCCACCGACAGGGACAAAATATCAGCAATGGAATGAATATTTTCCAGTTAAGGCCAAGGCAATCAGTAAGGTTTAGTTTTCATTTAATAAGTCATCATAAATGCGTATTCAAAGTGCACGGAGATAACGACAACTATTTAGATTATAAGCAGGCATTACGCATATATATACGTGTGTGTGTATATATGTGTAAGAGCGGGTGTTAAGAATCCGCTACTCTCCTTACCAGAATTCGGCGTCGGATCTTCTTGTCTTGCGGGCGACCTCGGTAGCGTGGCCGACTGAGTCTTCGATGTGTGGAAAGGCACAAAGAGATGGTCACCCCAGTTTTGTGGACTATTTGCCAGTTATATTTATTTCTTTAAGAACACAACTGTGAACATACCGCACTGAGCTACACAAAAAACACTTCTGTGTTTTTTTTCTATCTTTATCTCTCTCTACTCCACCCACCAAATTTCTCCTCCCTTAAACAATCTATCAATTAACTTTATTGAAATTTCCTGATATGAATATATATATATATATATATATATATAACCCTGATCGCTTTTATGAGGCACATTAATATTTCATGTCATGTCCTCTTTAGTCCAGATCAGGGTCGCCTTGAGAATGTTGGAGTGGAGGCTGCGGCCTATCTCCGCTAGCAGAGGACGCCAGGCAGGAACAGACCCTGGACAGGGAGCCAGTTCGTCAGAAGGCAAACAAAGTGCCCTCACCCCAAACACACGGGCCAGTTCATCTGACCTGCATGACTTAGGATAGTGGAAGGAATCCACGCAGGGAGAACCCTGGACGTGAACCCCGATCTCTGTTACTGCGAATCTGCGGTGCCACAACTGCGACACCGTGTAAGAAAGCTTGATCGTGAAAAAGACAACACGAAATTAAAGAAGTTAAAGAACACGATTAGCGTGTATGCATCTCGGCAAAACGGATATTAATGGGTATAAGCGTCGGTGTCAGCAAACAATTAAAGACGACTTCCATCCGTCCACTTGGGTTGTGTCGTTCCTCCATTACTTGACAAGAAAAAAAAAAAAAATCCGGAGTGGTCTCCTTGAGACTTTCTCGTATATTCAGATATGGGGATGGAGGAGTAAACCTCAAGCTAAGGATTATATTTTTATGTTATGTACATTAAAGAGCCATCAACAACAAATCATATGCATTCATCCATTATCCAACCCGCTATATCCTAACTACAGGGTCACGGGGTCTGCCGGAGCCAATCCCAGCCAACACAGGGCGCAAGGCAGGAAACAAACCCCGGGCAGGGCGCCAGCCCACCGCAACAAATCATATCAAATGAATAATATATTGAATAATTATTATAAAAGTAAAGTTGAATAAATCGGACTCTGCAGCTGCATGAATAGAACAACTTCCATTATAATTTTATTTTGGTGAACAATTCAGGGAAATGACCACTTTTATGAGCGGAAGTGGGTCAGACATTGCAAGAGGCTTTAGCAATTTATGCAATGTAATACTTGAACACAAAATTTCGTTTACGTAAAGCAAAAACGTTCTCGAATATGTACGTATTACCATTTGAACGTCAAACGGAAAATTGCTATTTCCCGACCGGTCGTTTTTTCGAAAAAATGCAAAGAGACAAAATGCTTAGAATGTGGTGTGGTGCGTTACCATAATATGGGGAGAAATTATCAAATGTTTAATAATTTTGGGAAAACGTTTCAGATAAAGTATCACTTCAGGTTACCGGAAATAACCCAAAAGTTGATAGAAATCTACGTTTCGTACCTAAGAGTTGAATGCAAAGTTTGGCTGACCCAAGTGAAAGCGTACTCAAGTTATCGTGTTTGCACACAAAGACAGACATGATTCCAAAAGTGGTATTTTCGGTCTAAAATGTCGAGATTAATTAAAATCTGGAAATAGAATTTTTAGACGATTGCAAAACTTTCTCTAGACTTCATATACGAGAAAGTAAAAATAATTCTATGGGGCGCGCTCTTTGCATTTGAAATGTCTTTCTAATATGTGGGTGAAACGGAAATCTTCATGGATGTAGCAGGATACCACATATCAAGAAAGCCCGAACTTGGTCTCTTATTGTATGCTGCAAAAATCCTTTTAAAATCGCGCTTTTGCCCTCTTTTCTATTTATGAGAGCCGTTTTAGATTTAATAAATACATTTTCTGGAACCTTCACGTGGATTGTTCTTTTGGGAGCCTCTGTGGCATCGCCGTGAAGAGCCGCTCCGAGTCAGGTAGCCACGGCTGTTCCGAAGGCTCCGATGAGCGCTGTGCCGCTGCAGGTTTTCATTCTCACCCTTTTCTTAATTAGTGATCAGTTTTGATGCAAGTTAACTTTTTTTACTTTAATTTCAATTGAGTTACAATCATAAACCGTACATTTGATTTTTTTTTTCTTAATGCATACAATAATGAGATACAAAACGAGCCATCACGACCAGCTAACCTGTGATAACGGAAAAGAAAGAAGGAGTTCTCAGGATTGTTCATCTGTTCAGGTCCACAAAACATTTTGACGGTGGTCTCAGAAAAAATGAGAATCGAAAGTTTTGGAAATATCTGCTGTGGCAGGATGAGAGCAGCAACAAGCCATCAAGAGGAATTCGAATTAAGAAATTGGTTGGAGTTTGAGACCAAGACTTAGCTGTTGGCACACTCCACGTCTCGTTTCAGTGCCGTTAAAAGGAAAAAAGAAGCAATTGAGAAGACTTAATCTTATAAAAACAAGTCAATTAAAACGAAGGGAAAAGAAGCACGAAAAACTGGATACTAATTAAGGAAAAGGCGTTGGAATGAAAACCCGGAGCCACGGTAGCGCTACCGGACCCGCGATCTGTTAAATAATAAACCAACTGGATGCGGTGGAAATCGTGGAGATGCCACACACACACACACACACGCACGCACACACCAACAATCTTGGCGGGATTTCTAAGCTTTCCTAGCATACATGGCAGGTGAGACACCCAGTGAAGCAGTTTAAATCTCATATTCGCCCACCATTAACCTCACGTATTTCGTAGCCCTGAGGGTCGCCGAGAACCGATGCCCTAATCATCAATGATTCTGACATGCCCGATTTCAGAGATGTAGAAGAACATCCTGAGGACAGACGGACAAAGGCAATGAGCCCGGGAGTGCGGAGCTGCGAGTTAGCAGACGCCAATCACTGCGCCATCATACCACCCAAGCAGTAAAAAGCGCGGGGTTCTTTTAGTACAAACATAGTCTAGAATGAAATCGCTCTTGTTAATAAAATTATGAAATTAATATTCTAGCCGGACATGCTTGCACTTAATGCGCTATAACCGTGTAAAGTAGTACTAGGGTGGTGTACCGTGTTAGCCATTATCAATGTAGTGAAAAGTCGAGCAAAATGACACCTTTAAAAAAGATTGTAATATGCAAGCTTTCGAGTCAACTCGGGCCGCTTCCTCAGGCGAGATGTACTAAGAAGGGGCCTGAGTTGCCTCGAAAGCTTGCATATTACAATCTTTTTTAAAGGTGTCATTTTGCTTGACTTGTCACTAACTGTGTCTCGTTACGCGGCAGAGCAGCAGGCTGCTGTATAGATGTCTGTCTGTCTGTCCTTAACGCTTTCCTGTCTTCTCTCCCCAGCTCGGTCTCTAAATATCCACCCGTATTTGGTAATTTAAAAACAAATGCGAGCTCACATCTCTTACCTGCCCCGCCAGTTGCAGTGATCCGCGGCGCAATGGCTCCAGAGCAGCTGTGCGCAAAAAGCGAGTGCGACCACCCAGACGGTCATAGGAACCGGAGCCGCAGCGATCACACAACGCACATGACACATTGACGGTCACAAGGATAACGGGAAGTCGCCGCCGGAGGACGTGCAGTAACACCTCGAGAGGAGTGTGAAGGAGAATGCGGGCAGCTCCGCTTCGGCACCACCCGCCTCAAGCATTTCAGGTTGGGTGCGGGGGGCTTCAAAATGCAAATAGGAGCCACTTGTCCCGCTTCAGATCCAGGGGCTCCTCAGATATCCGCTCCCCCACCCCCCTCTGGGACTCCTTAAGGAATTGCGATTTTAATATCCTTTCTTTTAAAAGACGTTCCAGCGCAGCTGCCTTTCTTTAACACGTCGAGCACTTTCTGAGGGGTCTTGGCTTCACAAATGGGACCATTTAAGAGTCGCTACTGCCAGTCTTAACTATTGCAACATCCCCTAAGAAGAGCCGTGGTAGCGGGAACAGAGCAAAAGAGGCGTCTTATGCGGCGGTTGCCCCTCGGGATTCTTTTATCGTAACAAAGCTGCGGTTTGTTTCCCCGAATGGCGACCCCTGTAATGCTGTTGTCCGTAAACCCCACCGGGGCGACAACTTTAAACGCGCTACACATTTACATTTTAAGGAGCTCAGGACATTTCCGAATAACAGACGCGACACAGCCACCTACTGCTCGGCACATTGCGCTGCTTTTCGCTCACAAGTCTTTGATTTGATTTAACGTCTCGAGGCGCTTTCTGTGCAGAGTTTAGCATGCAGTGAATTCTGAAGAAGACGACTTTGACAATTCTGGAGATAAGGCAACGGAAGCGCTCACTTTACCGTTATCTAAATGACAATAATGAGTCGGGCATTGCACAGCAAACTTTCAAATCATCCTTCCATTTACCCCTCCATCCATCCATCCATCCATCTATTAATAGACCTGTTTAATGGAGTTCATGGTCACGGGTGTCAAACTCACTCAGCTTGGTCAGTGACTTCCAGTTCGCACTTTTTTGATGTTAATCGGAGTGATGTATTGAAACAAAGGGTGGTTTGAGAATACGACGGAAAGCATTCAGACCCCATTACTTTTTTCATGCTGTCATGTGTTGTAGGTTAAATTTTAAAAGGATAAATCTGCCATTTTTGCCCATCCATCTGCACTCAATAAACGCATAAAAGTTTGTAAATGTATTAAGAATCAAACACTAAAATCACTCATGCATGTAAGTATTCAGACCCTTAATTCAGTACTTTGTAGAACATCCCCCCCACTTTGGTGGCAGTTTCAGCTTTGAGTCTTCCTGGTGAGTCTCTACAAGCTTTGCACTCCTTGATTTGAGCAGTTTATCCCATTCTTCCTGGCAGATCTTCTCAATCTCCATTAGACTTGATAGAAGACGTTTATAAGACTTTATGAGGAGTGGACTCACACCTGGTGGCATGGATCGTGGACTATCTTACAGACAGACCTCAGTATGTGCGTCTCGGGAACTGCAGGTCTGACATGGTGGTCAGCAACACAGGAGCGCCGCAGGGGACTGTACTTTCTCCGGTCCTGTTCAGCCAACATACATCCGACTTCCAATACGACTCGGAGTCCTGCCACGTGCAAAAGTTCACTGACGACAGACACTGCTATCGTGGGCTGCATCAGGAGTGGGCACGGGGAGGAGTATAGGAACCTAATCAAGGACTTTGTTAAATGGTGCAACTCAAACCACCTGCAACTGAACACCAGCAAAACCAAGGAACTGGTGGTGGATTTTAGGAGGACCAGACCCTTCATAGACCCCGTGATCATCAGAGGTGACTGTGTGTAGCAGGTGTAGACCTATAAATACCTGGGAGTGCAGCTGGATGATAAATTGGACTGAACTGCCAATACTGATGCTCTGTGCAAGAGAGGACAGAGCCGACTATACTTCTTTAGAAGGTTGGCATCCTTCAACATCTGCAATAAGATGCTGCAGATGTTCTATCAGATGGTTATGGCAAGCGCCCTCTTCTACACGGCGGTGTGCTGGAGAGGCAGCATAAAGAAGAAGGACGCCTCATGCCTGGACAAACTGGTGAGGAAGGCAGGCTCTATTGTAGACACGGAGCTGGACAGTTTGACATCCATGGCAGAGCGACGGGCGCTGAGCAGACTCCTGTCAATCATGGAGAATCCACTGCATCCACTGAACAAGATCATCTCCAGACAGAGGAGAAGCTTCAGTGACAGACTGAGGAGATCGTTCCTCCCAAACACTATGGGGGGTAAACATTAACATTATACAAAGTTACTGTCTGTTATACCTGCAGTGTTATCACTCTTTAATTTAATATTGTTCTTTATCAATATGCTGCTGCTGGAGTATGTGAATTTCCTCTTGGGATTAATAAAGTATCTATCTATCTATCTATCTATCTATCTATCTATCTATCTATCTATCAATCATATAGTGCCTTTTTATATCTATCTATCTATCATATAGTGCCTTTCATATCTATCTATCTATCTATCTATCTATCTATCTATCTATCTATCTATCTATCTATCTATCTATCATATAGTGCCTTTCATATCTATCTATCTATCTATCAATCATATAGTGCCTTTCATATCTATCTATCTATAAGCCACCATCATCAGGTCACTCCTCAGATGTTTTGTGGGGTTTATGTGGGGGCTTTGGCTGGGCCACTCGAGGACACTCGGAGGCTTGTCCTGAAGCCATTGTCTTGGGGTCTTTGACTTGCTGAAGGGTGAGCCATTGCCCCAGGTGGAAGTCACATGCACTCTGGAGGAGTTTTTTTTCAACAACCTCTCTGTATTTATTTGGCTGCACTCATCCTCCTCTCAGTTCTGACATTTCTCCCTCTCCCTGCCGCTGAGAAAAGCCCTCCCATAGCATGGTGCTGCCACCACCATGCTTCAGCATTGGGATAACAGTGGAAGGTGATGAGCAGTGCCTCGTCCTCGTCACACAAAGGGCTTGGAGTTCTGTCCAAAGCGTTCAGTTTTTGTAAGGCAATACCAGAGAAACCCTCATAATGGCTTCTCTGACTTTCATTGGGGGCGGCACGGTGGCACAGTGGTAGCGCTGCTGCCTCGCAGTTAGGAGACCTGGGTTCGCTTCCCGGGTCCTCCCTGCGTGGAGTTTGCATGTTCTCCCCGTGTCTGCGTGGGTTTCCTCCGGGCACTCCGGTTTCCTCCCTCAATCCAAAGACATGCTGGTTAGGTGGATTGGCGATTCTAAATTGGCCCTAGTGTGTGCTTGGTGTGTGGGTGTGTTTGTGTGTGTCCTGCGGTGGGTTGGCACCCTGCCCAGGGTTGGTTCCTGCCTTGTGCCCTGTGTTGGCTGGGATTGGCTCCAGCAGACCCCCGTGACCCTGTATTCGGATTCAGCGGGTTGGAAAATGGATGGATGGATGGACTTTCATTGGCACAGCTCTTGTCTTCATGTTGAACAACGACAACTGCAGACTCCAATGGGTAGAAGCAAACCGAGGTATCGTATGAAGCCATGAAACCTACCTGAGGAATCACGAAACAGCTGGGACACCAATAGTCACAAACATTATGGTGCTCTTAAGTGGGGGGATCATGTAGAAGAAGTGTTGTCAGTTCAAAATGTACGCAAATCCCCTTATATGAAAGTCTATAAGGTGCCAATGAAATGTTGGTGGTGCCAACCGGGCAACCTTGTTTAATCGGAAACAGAGAAACAAAGAACTAGTGCTCTCGACACTCGGGTGTAAAGGTTTTAATAGCCATTGGGTTCAGCACTTGAGTGGGCGGGGCCTTCTCTGGGCATTGTGGGAGGGGCTAAGTGCCATCCTTTGACATCTTCTTGGAACCGTGGTGGAGAGAAAAGCTGTTAGCGCCAGTGCCCCGTCTCATCCTGCATTAGAGAACCTGGACGGTGGTTCCCTGGCGCACATGCGTGACAGTAGATCAGCGTTTCTCAACCTTTAAGTATTTGCGACCCGAGTTTTCATAACAGTTTTAATTGCGCCCCCCCCCCAACATTTGTTTGAAATGTAGATGCATATTTTATTATACCAACTTAACTTTTATCGACATTTATCTAACTCTATATTTATTGTTCTAGTATCAGAATGTAGTTTAAGTTAATTTGTTTTGGTTTCAACAGATTTTTTTTTCCATATTTTTGATTGTTTTTTTTTTTGTACATCTTCGTGACCCCCTTTTTATTACTTTGCGCCCTCCTAAGGGGGCCCGCCCCACAGGTTGAGAACCACTGCAGTAGATGTATAGATAGACAGAGAGGGAGATATTGGGATGGACAGCCCACTGGAATGGTTTCTGCTTATTTTCTGGGCTATCCATGGATGAATATTATGGATGGGTGTCTTGGCAGGGATGGCTGCTGTTCCATTTTCCAGCCAGTATCACAGAAAGGCAGGGAGAGCCTGGGTGGCAGCATCCCTCTGGCGTACCTCCTGTTTGCACACCTGCAGGGCCCTGTTGGGGTCTTGGGCTCCTGCTGGGAGGAGGAGGAGGAGGAGGATCTTGTGCTTCCTAGCTAGGGTGCTGACATGCTGAAAGAACTTTCGGTTCCAGGTTAAAAAAAGGGAGCCTTCTTCTTCACCCAGGTGAGCTGGAGTCAGGAGGAGGACAAAGCTTACCAGGGGAGGAATGGAGGAGGAAAAAGAATCGTTGTGGTGATTCCGGTGGAACAGAAGGCTTGTGTAAGATATTTCACCAAATTAAAAAGTTTCTTTCAATCTGAGAATTGTGCAAGCGCGGTTGTGTCTGGGATTTAGAGGATCTGAGATGTTCCCAAATGAATTCATTTTGCTAAGAATGCATACTTTCTTTGTGTATATTGCACAGCATCATCCTGTTTTTGGTGTTGTAGCTATGCTTGTAGAACACTTTATTATTATGAGAATAAACAGGTTAGGAAGCTGTTGACCAAATTTGCCTTCAATGTTACATTCAGTTATCCTCTGGTAGGCTTCATATGAGGTGTTAATTCCTGGGTGAGAAACAGCCATTGAATCTGAGGCACTGCTGGTATGTAGCGGCCTCTAGTGGTCACAGGACAGACTACACCCTTGAACAACTCGCAAAACAGGCATCGATGACAGCTTCCAGGAACAAAGTTTAATCTTTTTTGGGCAGCACATTCGTAATTCTTCCTAGAATATCATGTCACACGTTGACTCGAAGGTGTCCTCCCTGTCTTGCATGTCTTTTTACTCTCACTCTACTACAGACAACTGGATCTGCCATCATTTCTACACTGTCCTTTGTGATCTGAATGAACTCCACTTGTATTCTGGTTCTGTGTGACTCCTCTTTCTCCACTGATTTTTGATTGTTACTGCACTTCTTGGGTACAAGTTACCATAGCCTTCCACCTTAATAAAAGGATAAGTAAGTGTGTGTGTGTCCATTCAGTTGTTATGTCTCTGTCACTCCAACAGATGGCGCATCACAACCATTTTTAGTAATAAAATGCCTTGCATTTGTAATTGTAACAAATGGTGCATCAGAAACACTAAGGATGCTTTTACGAATGCCATACCAAATGGCATATAACAGAGATACAGTAATCCCTCCTCGATCGCGGGGGTTGCGTTCCAGACCCCCCCCTGCGATAGATGAAATTCCGCGAAGTAGAAACCATGTTTGTATGGTTATTTTTATATATTTTAAGCCCTTATAAACTCTCCCACACTGTTTATAAATATTCCCTGCAGAGCTATACAGCATAAACCCTTTGTATTCTCTTAGATATTAGGTAAGATTCATTGAAATTATGTATGTAAACACACTGTTTATATACAGTAAAACCTAAATATTATTTTATAGATATCGAGCGTCTCTGATATCACACATGTTACAGCCATTACGATAGACAGGCCACCAGCAATAAATACGTACAATGCAAGAAAAATAGTATACAGTAAAATGTGTGTACAGTGACACTAAACGTACGTACATGTACTAAGTACTGTAAGTAGAAAATTAATTATGGTTACTCACCAACAATGACACGATGACTTGTGCGATAACATTGAGTTTTATTTTACTGCACAACAAAGGAGAGCGTTACAGCCCTTAAAGAAGCCTCTTCAGGCGACTGTGTAGCACCGCCGTTGTTCTTCTTCAATCCAAATCCCTAAAGCAGATTCCATCCAGACTACTGCCTTATTACATCCTCTCACAACTCATTTTGTACCCTGGTTAAAGGACACTGCGGCTGTAGATCTTATATTCTTTTTCTCCTTTTTAAATAAAAAGAATCATAGCCTCATTGATGCCGTAATGGCGTCCTACAGTGGTGTAGCTTTTCCCTTCCTTCAACATATCCAAAACGTTTACCTTTTCGGCAATCATTAACATTTTCTATTGGCGCTTGGGCACGGCCCCTGAAGCAGTAGCAGGAGCAGATCGTTTTGGAGCCATAATGAAGGGCTTGACTACGCACAAAGATAAACACAAAAGTTAACTCTTTACACAGCGAAACACGTTGATGCTGAATGAGCGAGACAAGACTACCTGGTTAACGCCGCGGAATCGAATTCAATGCTCCGACGCTGAGCCATTCAGCACACAGGAACTTAACTGCGTGCTCTGATTGGTTAGCTTCTCATTCATCCGCCAATAGTGTTCCTTGTTTGAAATCAAGTGAGCAAACCAAATGAGGAAGCATGTACAGGAAGTAAAAAGACACATTGTCTGCAGAACCTGTGAAGCAGCGAAAGACCTGCGTTATATATTTAGTTATGCTTACATATAAAATCCGCGATAGACTGAAGGCGCGAAAGTCGAAGCGCGATATAGCGAGGGATTACTGTATATGCATTGCATTTTCCATTCCAACGGATGGTGCATCACAACCATTTCAGTAAAAAAAATGCCTTACACTGGTAATTCCAACAAATGGTGCATCACAAACATTAACACTCCATTTACAAATCCCACACCAAATGTCATATAACAGAGATATATGCATGGCATTTGTCGTTCTTTTTTTTTCATTGCATCTGAAGGAGTCATTTTTGTTATATTTTGTATGATGACAATAAAGCCTTCTAATCTAAGCTAGTAGGGCTGGTCACTCTAAATGGACCCTCTTTGGCATGAATGTGAGTGTGCGTGAGTGTGTGCTGCAATAGACTGCAGGGGTTGGTGTGAACATTAGAAGATTTTAGAGGAGACCAGGCCATTCAGCCCATCAAAGCTCACCAGTCCTATCGATTTAATTCTTAAAAAGAAAAAACAAAGAAACCATCAAGTCAAGTTCTGGAAGTGCCTAACGTCCTCCTGTCTACCACACTACTTGGTCACTTATTCCAAGTTTCTGTGGTTCTCTGTGTAAAGAAAATCTTCTTAATGTTTGTGTGAAATTTACCCTTCACAATCCCGTCCCCGTGTTCTTGATGAACTCATTTTAAAGTCACGGTCTCGGCCCACTGAACTCATTCCCTTCATCATTTTGAACTCCTGAAGGTTCAGCTCTTTTAATCTTTCTTCATAACTCATCCCCTGTACCCCTCTAATCAGCCTAGTCACTCTTCTCCAGACCTTTTCTTGTGCGGTTCTGTCCTTTTTGTAGCCTGGAGACCAAAACTGCCCCCAGTACTCCAGATGAGGCCTCACCAGTGCGTTATAAGGACTTGAGCAGAACCTCCTGTGACTTGTACTCCACACATCAAGGCGCTATATAAGATGACATTCTGTTAGCCTTCCTAATGGCTTCTGGACACTGTCTGGCAGTTGATAGTGTCGAGTCCATTACGACTCCTAAATCCTCATAAGGCGTACTCTCAATTTTCAGACCTCCCATTGTGTATTTAAACCTCACATTTTTACTTTACATTTACTGACATTAAATTTCATCTGCCACAAATCTGCCTAAGCCTGTCTGCTATCCAAGTCCCTCTGTGAGGATTTAATGGATTCCAGATTATCTGATGATCCACCTACCTTGGTATCATCTGCAGACTGAACCAGCTTGTTCTTTATATTCCTATCCATATCATTTCTATATACAGTATTAAAAATAGATGCGGCCCTAACACGGACCCCTGCTGGTCACCACACTTCACTTCACTCAGCTCTGATGAGGTTCCTCACACCATCACCCTCTGCTTCCTGTGTCTGAGCCAATTCTGCACCCATCTACAAACATCACCCTGAACTCCCACTTCTTTTACTTTGATGCCCATCCTCTCATGTGGCACCTTATCAGATGCTTTCTGAAAGTCCAGATAAATAATATCATAAGCTCCACTTTAATCAAATCCTTTTGTTGGTTCCTCATAGAATTCCAGCACGTTGGTAAAACACGACCTCCTTCTTCTGAACCCCAGCTGACTGTTCAGTAAAACTCCTGTCCTTGCCATGTGCTGCTCAGTCTTATCCTTAATAATTCCTTCCATTAAATTTCCCTGTGATGCTCATTAAGGTTAATGTCATGGCACCAGCACTTTCTTTTCATCTGACAGTGCACGGCTTCTTTGTGTAGATGGAGCGATCATATGATGCACAAGACTTGTTACAAATATTATTCCATCTCTGTTGACTCGATATACACTCACCTAAAGGATTATTAGGACCACCATACTAATACGGTGTTAGACCCCCTTTCCCCTCCCGAACTGCCTTAATTCTACGTGGCATTGATTCAACAAGGTGCTGAAAGCATTCTTTAGAAATGCTGGCCCATATTGATAGGATAGCACCTTGCAGTTGATGGAGATTTGTGGGATGCACATCCAGGGCACGAAGCTCCCGTTCCACCACATCCCAAAGATGCTCTATTGGGTTGAGATCTGGTGACTGTGGGGGCCATTTTAGTACAGTGAACTCATTGTCATGTTCAAGAACCCAATTTGAATTGATTCGAGCTTTGTGACATGGTGCATTATCCTGCTGGAAGTAGCCATCAGAGGATGGGTACATGGTGGTCATGTAGGGATGGACATGGTCAGAAACAATGCTCAGGTAGCCAGTGGCATTTAAACGATGCCTAATTGGCACTAAGGGGCCTAAAGTGTGCCAAGAAAACATCCCGCACACCATTACACCACCACCACCAGCCTGCACAGTGGTAACAAGGCATGATGGATCCATGTTCTCATTCTGTTTACGCCAAATTCTGACTCTACCATTTGAATGTCTCAACAGAAATCGAGACTCATCAGACCAGGCAACATTTTTCCAGTCTTCAACTGTCCAATTTTGGTGAGCTCGTGCAAATTGTAGCCTCTTTTTCCTATTTGTAGTGGAGATGAGTGGTACCCGGTGGGGTCTTCTGCTGTTGTAGCCCATCCGCCCCAAGGTTGTGCGTGTTGTGGCTTCACAAATGCTTTGCTGCATACCTCGGTTGTAACGAATGGTTATTTCAGTCAAAGTTGCTCTTCTATCAGCTTGAATCAGTCGGCCCATTCTCCTCTGACCTCTAGCATCAACAAGGCATTTTCGCCCACAGGACTGCCGCATACTGGATGTTTTTACCTTTTCACACCATTCTTTGTAAACCCTAGAAATGGTTGTGCGTGAAAATCCCAGTAGCTGAGCAGATTGTGAAATACTCAGACCGGCCCGTCTGGCACCAACAACCATGCCACGCTCAAAATTGCTTAAATCACCTTTCTTTGCCATTCTGACATTCAGTTTGGAGTTTAGGAGATTGTCTTGACCAGGACCACACCCCTAAATGCATTGAAGCAACTGCCATGTGATTGGTTGATTAGATAATTGCATTAATGAGAAATTGAACAGGTGTTCCTAATAATCCTTTAGGTGAGTCTTTGTCTATCTGTTCATGAGCTCCCAGCATATGTGTGCCAGTCTTTGCCTGAATGCCATCTTCTGGCTGCTCCTCGCCAGTTGGGACAGACATGAGCTCTCCTACACCCTGGTGAAGTGAAGAGGGGCTTCTAAATTAGGAAAACAGATGGAATGCTTTGACTTCTGCTCATAAGAGTAGCACCAAATTCACATCACTCTGACATTTTGGAGCCAGTTAGGGCCGTTTTTCTACACTTCATAAATACGGGCCCTGGTCCGGTTTACGATTGTTTGAATCTGAAGTCCATCTTTAGTATTTTGTGTCAAGTAAATCGTAACAGAACGGCCCTCTCGTCAAAAAATAAAATCCATTGTGGCCTTAAGCATACCAAACCACTTTCTGATAAAACTCAAATGAAATTTCAGAATGATCAGAAATAACAATAAAAAGAAAAAAAACAAAACAAAACAAATATAAGCCAGAGAACACCCCCTGCATTCTGTCAGACATTAAATTTGATTTCCATATTTCATTGTGCTTTGTAAATAACCAAACAATTATGAAGATTAACTTGATTGTTGTTGTCTGCATGTTAATCTGGAAAAATTTTACTCCGGATTCCCTTCCTGTGGTAACCCTCCACATTTATCCGGGCTTGGGACTGGCGTGAAGAAACACACTGGTTTGTGCATCCCCTGTGGCTGAGTTGATGTGGGGGGATAAGGGGGAATATTGGCTAGACAGAGGGACCAAACTAAGAAAGATATGCAGCAGGTTAGGGTGATAATGGATAAAGATGGAAACGTACTCACAAGCGAGGAGAGTGTGTTGAGCAGATGGAAAGAGTACTTTGAGAGGCTGATGAATGAAGAGAATGAGAGAGAGAAGAGGTTGGATAATGCAGATAGTGAATCAGGAAGTGCAACAGATTAGCAAGGAGGAAGTAAGGACAGCTATGAAGAGGATGACGAATGGAAGGGCCGTTGGTCCAGATGACATACCTGTGGAAGCATGGAGGTGTTTAGGAGAGATGGCAGTGTAGTTTTTAACCAGATTGTTTAATGGAATCTTGGAAAGTGAGAGGATGCCTGATGAGTGGAGAAGAAGTGTGCCGGTGCTGATATTAAGAATAAGGGGGATGTGAAGGACTGTAGTAACTACAGGGGGATAAAACTGATGAGCCACAGCATGAAGTTATGGGAAAGAGTAGTGGAAGGTCAGTTAAGAAGTGAGGTGATGAGTAGTGAGCAGCAGGATGGTTTCATGCCAGGAAAGAGCACCATAGATGTGATGTTTGCTCTGAGGGTCTTAATGGAGAAGTATAGAGAAGGCCAGAAGGAGTTACATTGCGTCTTTGTGGACCTGGAGAAAGCATATGACAGGGTGCTTCAAGAGGAGCTGTGGTATTGTATGAGGAAGTCGAAAGTGGCAGAGAAGTACGTAAGAGTGGTACAGGATATGTACGAGGGAAGTGTGACAATAGTGAGGTTTGTGGTAGGAGTGATGGATGCATTCAAGATGGAGGTGGGATTACATCAGGGATCGTCTCTGAGGCCTTTCTCATTTGCAATGGTGATAGACAGGTTGACAGACGAGATCAGACAGGAGTCCCCGTGGACTATGATGTTTGCTGATGACATTGTGATCTGTAGTGAGAGTAGGGAGCAGGTTGAGGAGACCCTGGAGAGGTGGAGATATGCTCTAGAGAGGAGAGGAATGAAGGTCAATAGCAACAAGACAGAATACATGTGTGTAAATGAGAGGGAGGTCAGTGGAATGGTGAGGATGGAGGAAGTAGAGTTGGCAAAGGTGGATGAGTTTAAATACTTGGGATCAACAGTACAGAGTAATGGGGATTGTGGAAGAGAGGTGAAAAAGAGAGTGCAGGCAGGGTGGAATGGGTGGAGAAGAGTGTCAGGAGTGATTTGTGACAGACGGGTATCAGCAAGAGTGAAAGGGAAGGTCTACAGGACGGTAGTGACACCAGCTATGTTATATGAGTTGGAGATGGTGGCACTGACCAGAAAGCAGGAGACAGAGCTGGAGGTAGTAGAGTTAAATATGTTAAGATTTGCATTGGGTGTGACGAGGATGGACAGGATTAGAAATGAGGACATTAGAGGGACAGCTCAAGGGGGACAGTTGGGAGACAATGTCAGAGAGGCGAGATTGTGTTGGTTTGATCATGAGCAAAGGAGAGATGCTGAGTATATTGGGAGAAGGATGTTAAAGACAGAGAGGAAGGCCTAAGAGAAGGTTTATGGATGTGATGAGAGAAGACATGCAGGTGATGAATCTAATAGAACAAGATGACGAAAAACAGAAAGATATGGAAGAAGATGATCCACTGTGGCAACCCCTAACAGGAGTAGCCGAAAGAAGAAGAAGAAGAAGAACTTGATTTGTTTGGGAGCCGGAATTCTTGCTGGGCTGTAGGGGATCAAATACTTCTCTCAATGATATGCAAATCAATTTATAACTTTTATGTAATGTGTTTTTTTCCTGGTTCTTGGTTAATATTCTGTCTCTCTCTATTGAAATGAAACTACCATTCTAACTAGAAACCGTTCATTTCTTTGTAAGTGAGCAAACTTACAAATCCAACAGGTGATCAAATATTAATTTCTCCCCTCTGTGAGTGTTTATAATGATGAGGATCCAGCACAATATCAGAAGCGTCTCACTATGCCAGCGACATTACTCTTTGCTGGATCAGACATCTGATTTGTCAGCATTCTCCCACTTGGCTGTGATGTCCCTTCTGCTTCTCTCTTTGGCCTGAATATGAATGTATACAGGATTATGCATTATATTCTGGGAATGAATGTTCTTTTAAAGCAAGTTAAATACATAGATCTCTTTTTCTGTATCATATCTCTCTCTCTCTTGTAATTATTTTTCGTCATGGGTACAAAAGGGATGCTATTGGTTCTAGTCAGTTCTGTACCCTGCCCCTTGCTGGGTACAGCAAGCATTCAAACATGGCAGGAACAACTCGGGACAGGGCGCCAGTTCTTCCATTCCAGTCCGTGTTTTTTTCTACACTGGATTGTCGCATGTCTTATCTCCAGTCACCTAACTGTAGAAGGTGCGACTCAAAAGTTTTTAGACGAGTTGTTTTAAAAGAGTTACATCTAGTGTCCGACCCCGTAACTACGTAGTTCTATGCTTCATGTACCGTCGTACCAATCTCCAAATGATTGCTGATCGTTTGAATATCGGTAAGGAGGTAGTTCGCTGGATTGTAAATGAAGACTGGGGGTGGAAGACAGATCTGCGTAAGATTTGCTCCTCACGTCTTGACCACAGAGCAGAAAAAAAGAACACATCGTTTACTGCCAGGATCTTCTTTTAATGGGACAAAATGAATGTCTTTGGGAAAATATCATTACGGGTGATGAAACACAGCTAAGATCCGGCCACCAAGCAAGTGGAAGAAATTCAGTGAGCAGTGACAAGGGCGCTTAACAACATTTCCAGAACTGCTTTCCTGGAGGGCATGAAGAAGTTGAAGGAAAGTGCAAACAAGAGTATTGATAAGGAGGAATGTATTTTGAAGAATAAAAGTAAATTCTGTCCATGTAACACGTTATCTGTGTTTTATAACAGTTGTCTAAAACCTTTTGGGTCTCACCTTGTAGATTTAGGAAGAAACACAAGTCCCAAATATAGGAAGAAGGGGATTCTCTATTGAGAAACCGAGTCAGCAGCCAAAACCAGGAGTGGTGAGACTTTCCTGTGCCACCCTGCTGCTGCTACTAACCCTGTGGCACAGCACCTAGGAAACCAATCTGATCCAAATTGGTAAGTCAACAACAATACTAGAAAAGCACAAAGTGCCTTTAATGGTAACTGTTACCTTTATTTGATTTGAATAGCGTAAATTACGTAATTGCAATAAAAAAGCATTTTCATTTTCCATGAAATGTGAAAAACCTCCACAAGTGCGAATAGTAAGAAATTAAAAAAAAAACCAACAAAACTCCAAAAATGGACAAAAGTTAAGTTTTATTTCATAGCTCTGAGCGACAACAGCCATATACTCTATACCAACATCTCTAAACAAGTTTCATTTTATATATGAAAATATTTCTTATTTACAATATACCATATATTAAGAGGCTGCAGCTTTGCAGAATTCTTCTTCATTCACATTCTCACATTATGACACAACATTAATGAAGTGCACGTGCACACCTCAGGGCGTGAGAGCCAGCGAGTACACACAGATATGTTTATGGCTTTCGATTTAGGACTCTGGACGAGTGTCAGTTCAGAAACGAGACAATTAAGAGTGAAACAGCAAGCTTCGGCTACATCCACACTGCAACGTCTCCGTCCACGCTAGCATTTTCACATCGTTTTTTGAAAGTTTCTCAATCAACACTAAAACGTCCAGAATTGCACATGACAGAGACATTCGCCTACACTGGCATGTACGTATGGGTGGAAAAGTCCTTGAAGGGACAGTAACACCGCCGTCCACGGGATTCATCCTAAAACTACAGCTGATGGTAAATCGTTTGCCTTCTGCGCACGTATACAGCATTCAAACTGTACAAAACACAATTTAGAGGCCTACAACAGCAAACACCGTGGAAAGCAACTCCTCTATGGCCAATCAGGGGATGAGACATTGTAATAAGCAGGATCCAATCAGGGAAGGGCTAAAAAAGCAAGAACAAATCAGAGTGCAGTTAGAGTCTGCATTTTTAAGAGTCTATGTTTCCATCAGTGATGCCAGGTCAGTGGTTTCCTTGACCAGCTGGGCTATTTTTGATCGTCATCCGCGGGAAGGGAAAAGATAGGCTTTCACAGGTTGCAATTTTTTTTGGTCTATTAAAAAAAAAAAAACCTGAGGTACTGTGGGCTATTTTTCAACCTATATGAATTTTAACCATGTTTGTCATCTATCTGGAACCCCTTCCCCTGATATTTGCACTTGTATTATGTTCTTGGAGGTTCTAAAATCCCCGCTCCCCCAGTTGTTTGATGGTATATACCCATTCTATCGGAAATATCTAAAAAGGGATTCTGCCCCCCAACTCAGGCTTTGGTAGGTACCTAACCCTCTTGCTCCGACACCGCTCCCCGCTTTCCATTGTGTCATTTTGTCTACCTCAAACATTGGGCTATTTTTAAGCAGTCATTGGGCTATACATTTTTTTGGAACCTGGCAACCCTGGTTCCCGCTTGCCCACATTGCAATGGTGAATTTGTGTCCTCTGAACTATACGTTTTTTGAGAGATAAACGAGGCAGGGTAGTGTGGACAAAAGGCGAAAATGAAGACTAATGACTGTGTTTTTAAATGAAAATGCAATCATGTTTACGGATTTGTATACACTTTTGGGGTGGGAGTGGCCACACAGTGGGTGGGCTCCATTCAAACCCCTTCTTTTTGATCTTTCCCAAGTGCCATTATTTCGAAGTGTCTTCTCACCTCCGACCTGGCAATAAACAAATTATTGGGTATGCAACTACAAAACTGGACGTCCTAATCCAGCAGAGAACTGGAGGGATTGATGCTCACCATATTGAACACCCGACTTTACTGGGTTATCTGACTACTCTGACAGCACACAACATGCTAAAAGAGAAACATGGCTGCAGGTCTCACATGGCACACCTGACCAGGCACTTGACCTCTGGACAAGCAGCAAAGAAAGGCAGAGTATGTGAATATCAAGTCTGAAGTAAAACAGATTAAGCTAGTGGTCCCATTCAATAGTCTTTTTTGCCCACCTATTCATGTGCCATGCTGGTGACACTTCTGTTTGCTCACAATTTCCAAGCCTCACCTCTGCCATTTTCAATTATTACCGAATTTACTCTTGTACCACGCACCCTCGTGTAAGATGCATACCCTAACTTTTACAAAGAAAATCTCGAAAAAAGTTTTGCCCCGTGTACGACGCGCATTGTGATTGTATAGGAAGCGTTTAGAAAGAGAGAGAGCGCTGTTGAGCGAGAGAGATAGAGTGAGCGAGCGAGCCCATGTAGAAGAAGTAAACATTACAGAATTACATTTCCTTGTGTATGACGCGCACCTGATTTTCTAATGCTAATTTTCGGGAAAAAATGTGCGCGTGGTACACGCGTAAATACGGTAGTTGGTAGCCAGGGGTTCTACTTCAGAACTTGTTCTCCCTGCTACGATACATTTTTGGGAAGGCTTATTGTTACATTTTATGAAAACAAATGATAAAAGGACGCAAGCATCTGTTTGTGAAGTACGTCGCGGGCAAGACGTCTCATCTGACTGCCACCACCTACCCGGTCTTTCTGACCAGTCACTCATTCGAATCTTACATTTCTGCTTTACTTTGCACCTTCCTGTGTATCTCATCACATCATATTTTTGTAATCACCTGGTTGCAAATTCTGGTAGAAAATGAATGTTTAAGAATAGTTAATCATAATAAAGCAAAGGAAAAAAATACAACGATCCCCACAACAGATTACAGGGGAACCTCGAGATACGACTTTAATTCGTTCCAGCACTGAGCTTGTATAGCGAATTTCTCGTATCTAGAACAAACTTCTCCATTGAAAATAATGGAAATCCAGTTAATCCGTTCCACACCCCCAAAAATATCAACATAAAAATCAATTTTCCTAACAAATAACACTGATAAATAATATATACAGGTGGAACCTTGGTTTGCAAGTAACTTGGTTTACGAGTGTTTTGCAAGACAAGCAAAATTTTTTAATTAATTTTGACTTGATAAAACGAGCGATGTCTTGCAATACGAGTAGTATGGATACACTTTGTCTGCTGAGCGTCATGTGAGCATAACTGAGCTGATGGTTCTTCTCTCTGCGCATCTCTCTCTCTCTCCTTATCGCTCGCTCTCTCACTCGCGCACGCATCTCTCTCTCTATCTCTCTCGCTCGCTCACCTCTCTCTCTCTCTCACGCATGCACCTCTCTCTCTCTCTCACGCATGCATCTCTCTCTCTCTCTCTCTCCTTATCTCTCTCGCTCGTGTGCCCCTCTCTCTCTCTCTCTCCCTCCTTATCTTGCGCGCGCGCGCGCACCTCTCTGCTCCGCCTCTCTCTCTCTCTCTCCCCCTCCTCTTGAGGGCAATCATCTCCTATTCTCCGCCTGCATGTCTGCGATATTTTTGAATACGCTTATACAGCGAACTGCTACAGCGAAACAATGAAATCACTAGCGCACAAGCGCGTAGATTCTCACGCTATGGGAGGACAAGGAACACTGAGTGAGCTGAAACGCGTCACGCATAACCACAGCCTGGCTTGTGGCTTGTTACGGGAGCCAATGCTCATATTTAGAGCCGAATTTTTCGCTCATACTTTCCTCTTATCTTGAATTTCTCGTATACAGAGGTGATCGTATCTAGAGGTTCCACTGTATTGTTATTTTCCAATAAATTAACGATTACAAAATGGCATGAGCCTTAAATTACAAGCAAACGTTAGGCCTCCTATGTCATGGGGTCCATATTGTCAGTTGTACAGTGAAATTCTTACTTGCATGTGCTGATTAACACGTAGCATTTTATAGGTCCCGGTGCCATGATTAGTGTGACCCAGTGAGCAGTGTGAATCACACAGTGACAGCCACCCTACCTTGAAGAAACCTAAACATCAAGGAGCATTGAGTTAGTCCTTTGTGCACCCCACACACTCCTTTCTTCTCAATACCACAATTACCTGTACTGTGAACACTCCTCTACAACAAACCATGCCAAGATGTCACTTGTCGTAAGAGAAAAAAAATCAATGGACACATACTGCGGCCTTTACGGTGCACAGTAGTCTCTAAGTTCTTTACCAAGATCAGTTTTATTGATGGAGAAGTGGAGAATCATCTAATGAATTGGACTGCATGCTGTTCCGCCAAGATCTTGGAGCTGTCAAAGACTCTAAGTTGAGACCCTGTTGCAACCTTTATGGAAGTTTGAGGACCTCACTACCATTAGAAGTGGTGGCTTGAGGTCCTCAATTCTAAGAAAACCTTGAAACTCTCCAGTCCGTCAAAAGCAGAAGCCTGAGATCTGACTAAGAGTACAGTTCGAAAGCCTTAATGTCATCCAGGACTGTTGTCAAAAGGCACAACACCAACTATCTGAGACACTCTTTGCTATTCAAGATGGTAGGCTCAAAAGCCTTCAAACCATTTATGATTCTAGCTATGGCTAAGGTTGTAAGTGTAAAGTGTCAGCCACAGGTTGGTCCCATATAATCCAGATGTCCAAGGCATCTGCTGCTGTCTAGCACAGCGGTTCCCAAACTGTGGTACGTGGTACGCGGAGCCTTTTCAGGTGGTACACATCGCGGTCCCTGAAATTTTATTTATCTGTGCAAAACCCTTTATGACAAGCCTGTTGTGAGCAAAAACCAATGAAACTGTTTAAATACAATAATACATGGAGTTCCAGATTTAATGTGGTGTGAAATTTCATCATCTGAATAAATAAAACCTATTATTCGAATCAGTATTTAGTTCATTTAACGCTACCATAATTCCATTTCGCGGAAGTCGACTTCTACTTCTTCACTGTTTGAGCTTTTGGTCACTAGATGAACGCACAACGCCGACACTATTTAGTCTTCACAGAAACCGCTCGCGTTTGTTGTTTTACGTGCACTGCCGCTGTATCGCATCATAGTCACTAGATCTAAGCACAAAGCCGATACCATTTCGTCTTCGGTAACTGCGTCACATACAGGCCGAAGGCAGGATTTAGTTTCGGGGCAGAATTTATCAATTTATGTACATGCACAAATTTTTTCATTAATTTTATGCATAATTTCTTCCAATTCTTTAACTTTTATTCAGATTTTGGGAAGGTTTAGACCCGAACTCCCTCCCTTACAGCTCTCCCTCCCTTTCAACAAGGTGCGGGTGGTACGCAACGCAACTCACTTAACCTCAGGTGGTACTTGACGTCCAAAAGTTTGGGAACCCCTGGTCTAGCATACACTATGAAACCCTCACTGTCAGATAAGACGGCATTCTGGAAAATGAAGATTGAATATTGTCCATTGGCGCAGCCTCCTAAGTGCTTAACCTTGGAAAAACAAATCAACATATTTTTCAACAACAAGAAAAAAATGTTACTATGTATATCAAGTACTAAAACTGAGTTGGAAAGGTATGTCTAGTGTCTGTTGCTGTACTGATGCAGACTTACGTAAACGTCACTTCATATGATAAGTTTTGAAACACTAACCAACGCCCAGCCCGATGTCACAACCTGGACAGTCGAAGCGCGTTTCTAAATGCATTTTTCTTATATTTTTTCTGCTCCTTGTGCATGACAGGGTAGAATCTGAAAGCCTGATCTTTATTGTGTTATTTTAGGCAATCACAGTGCAAGGCTTAATGACTTCCAGATCTCCCCAATATGACGCTAACAGCTGCTGCATTATGAACGGTGCTTACTGGGATACCATCTTTCTTGTACTTCTACTTGATCACAGTTATGTTGCCTTTTGGCCACAAAGGTACTTGACTGAATTCACCAGGTATATCATGGCGGTTCAGTTGTGTAGTGTCGTGTATATGCGCCAGTTTCACTATCCATGTCAATGTCTGATGACCATTTGACATCGTCATCACGATCACTTGATTCAGCTACTGGTTCAGTTTCAGGTTGTTTTCAAACTGGCTTCACAGCTTCTTGATTACACACCATTGTGTTTTGGATGATGTCTCCGCCCCACTCATGAATATTGATGAATTATCACAGAGTGCTAAAATAAAACCTTTTATCGGCTAACTAGAAAAATTACAATATGCAAGCTTTCGAGGGAACTCGGGTGTCTTCTTCAGGCGAGATGTAATCACATTACGGCTGACATGGTACAACACCCTAGTACCAAACAGTGGTAGAACGCATAGAAAAATTCATGATATTTCGCAGTATGATGTTATTTAATCTACAAGATGGCAGCAGAGTACTGTCCTGTGTGTTACTTGGGCTTAATGCTTCATATCTCATGAAAATCAGCTAATCCAAATACTACTTGGGATTAACCGTATTTACACAGAATTCCAAGCTCAACAGCTGCTCTGGGTTAACACTAAGGAGGTTAAGGACATATGAAGCTAGTCCCAAAACTTTGACTATTATGTATTGTAGGGAAGAGAATTCTAAACTCAGTCCTATTTGACACCATGGCTGCAGGTTTTTCTTTCAACCCGTTTCAGAACCAGTGTAACATCCATCCATCCATTATCCAACCCGCTATATCCTAACTACAGGGTCACAGGGGTCTGCTGGAGCCAATCCCAGCCAGCACAGGGCGCAAGGCAGCAAACAAACCCCGGGCAGGGCGCCAACCCACCGCAGGGCACACACACACACACACTAGGGACAATTTAGGATCGCCAATGCACCTAACCTGTGGGAAGAAACCGGAGGACCCAGAAGAAACCCACACATACACGGGGAGAACATGCAAACTCCACACAGGGAGGACCCGGGAAGTGAACCTGGGTCTCCTAACTGCGAGGCAGCAGCACTACCCACTGTGCCACCATGCCACAGCCCAGTGTAACATTCTTATGTTACATTGATCTCATTATTTAGTTATCTGGCCTACAAATATTCCTATGAAATTAAAAAATATTTGTATTCCTTTAACAGCTTTGAATATCAACACTTCTTAAGCCATTTTCTTTATCGTTTACCCTTTTCTGTCGATTTCGCTCCCTTAATCGTAATTGAATGCTGATTAACAGTAATGAGCAGTATAGACGAAGGTGCTAAGGAAGAGCAATTACTCCACTGCCTTTATACTTGTCTGATGCTTACAAATGAGTTGACAAGTGAATGTGGCACTGAAGTCATTTGTCACCGTTAGCATTGAGTACTGTCAGAATTGGGACACAAATAAAACAGTGTGAATTAAAAGATAAATGGCAAAGAAAACTTAAGCATTATATGTCTTGGCAAAAAATACAAATATTTCAGGATTTCTAAGAAAAACAGAATAAAAAAAAAATCGGGAGTGGTCTCCCCCTAGACTTTCTCGTATACTCAGATGTGGGGATGGATTTTTGAGGAATAAACTGCAAGACAATGATTATATTTTTATATTATGTACATTAAAAAACAATCAACAAATCAAATCAAATGAATAATATATTGAATAATTATTATAAAAGTAAAATTGAATACATCAGACTCTGCAGCTGCATGAATAAATGGTAAAGTACCACTTCTGGTTAACGGAAATTGCCCAAACGTTGATAGAAACCTACGTTTTGTACCTAATACTCGTATGCAAAATGTGGTTGAATTAACTGGAAGTGTACTCAAGTAATCGTGTTTACACACACAGACAAACACACAGATGTAATTCCAAAAATGGTATTTTCGGACTTGGGGAGATCTAAAACGTCGACATTCATCAAAATCTTGAAAAAATTTTTTTGGAGGATTCCAATACTTTCCCTATACTTCGGAAACGAGAAAGTCAGGGAGGTCTAAAACATCGAGATTCATCAAAATCTCGACAGAGAACCTTTGCACTTTCTCTATTCATCGTATACAAGAAAGTAAAAAGGACAGCTCGGTCAACGATAAGATTAATTAAAAGTAAGAATGAGGCATGGATTGTGAAATTGGTTGGAATAAGACCACACCCAAGAGGGACACCCTTTAGAAATACAGTCATAAGGGTCTCCACTTGGAGGGGCAGCAGAAGAGACAGAGACATGGCTGAAATAACAACTCAGGCCAAGGAGGAGGGAGAGAGACGGGGTGAAAGGAAGACGATGAAATGATCAGTAAAGCTCTCTGTGGCTCTAAAATAGCTGGGCTTTCTGGGATTGTTTTGGAATGGATGAACATCAGAGTTTTGCTTTGAGTTTTTGTTTCTAATAAAATGGGACGTCCAACCCCTTTTTCTGGTTCTCGCTTGTCCAAATTTATTGGGCCATCACAATACAGTGCCGTATAAAGTAGTGTGAAGGCCTGAAAAGTGCCTCAAGTTGTAATCTGGGACTGATGTTGTTGGCTCACTTTGTATCTTCAGTGCTAAGACAGTAGATTGAGACCAGCGGTCCTTTCTAATACAGTAGTTTTACAGCCTGGTGCCAACAAACACCGCTGTTTAAAAGATTAACGGGGATTCAGGAGTGGTGCTTAAGATTACGTGCCTGTCAGTGGTCACTCGGTCCAGCTACACTGCAAATAACCAAACCCCGGCATTAGACAATGAAAACGTTTGTGCATCCACCTTGATCGTCCACGTGAGCTCAGCTTTTTCGGTTAGTCGTATCAAGCCTGTTATCTCTGCATGCCAGCAGACACAGGAAATCACTGTGACAAACGGTTTTGTACAGGTAGAAAAAGAACAAGAAAACCAACCTCAAGCTAGTCAGTGCAGTTTTAGAAAATGCAGAAGGCAAGTGACAAGCCAGTGACAAGAGACCTGGCCAGGCCTTACGCCGACTGCTTTTAAAGACATTAGAACAAGTTAGCTTTCTTCGTCAGTTGCTTCAGCTTCTCTCGAGAGTTCTGGCTCCGAGGTGCTCGAGGCGTCGTCCTCATCATCTGTCTGCTCGCCGGTATGACACAACATTTGCGCCTGAGTTTTGTGCGTTATTGTAATAGTGCAGGGACCTTGGGCCCAAGGCTCCCCATCCACTTGCATCGGCATCCTTGAACTTTTCAAAATGAGCTGCGAAGAGAAGGGAAACGGTCAAAAACCGAATTTCATCTCATTTCTGAGGCCAACAGTCTCGCTGTGCTTGATTTCATGTTGATTATGTTTGTAAATGGCAACAGCTTGCAGTGTGATGAGCTCAGCTGTCTCATTTAGTAGCTGTGTGGTCAAATTGTGCCGAGGCACAGATCAGGGCAAGGGCACAAAACCATTACAGAGTGCAGACTGATGGACAAAATATGGCGTGTTTTATTCTTTTCAAATTAAATGAAAAACACACAGTGTGCAGGGAGTGAAGGGATCTGAATACCTTCTGAAGGCAAGAGTTCAAACCACTCGGGTCAACTCATTCACCGTAAGACTAGAGAAGCAGGAAACGGGTGGTCCTTCACTGAGCACATCACACAGAGCTGTTACGTTAGCCGTCTTTAAGAGTATCAAGGCAGTTGTGAATGCTGATGGGAGGCAAGATATTGAGCAAAATCCTGCCTCTATCAGGAGAACAGAAAGAGCAGGCATACTCACCCTGACTGTGTGCGCCTGTCCCAGCCGCACGGGGTTAGCGAGCTTCACTTGAATCTGTGCGCAGTGGAATGACCCAAAAACACCGACCACCTCCAGAAGGCCATCGTCAGGTCTGTGAAGTTAACGGGAAAATTATTTGTGGCTCTCCTGGAATGGAAGCCCAGCAAAACCCTTGGCATGGAATACTTTTATACCTGCAGTCACATTTTTTCTTGTATGACCAAAGGTAAAGACAGAGGTATAAACTGGTCAGCAAATCTCAAAAAGCAGCTGACGCCATGATCCCAACTTTACTGTAATTGTCCAGGAACAAAAAGCATGCTGGCTGATCTCACCATCACCTCTAAAAAAACTTGAGCAGGAGGCTCCAAAGTGCAGTACTGGAATTCTGCCACTAGGGGCAGATGCTGCTCAGATAGATAGATAGATAGATAGATAGATAGATAGATAGATAGATAGATAGATAGATAGATAGATAGATAGATAGATAGATAGATAGATAGATACTTTATTAATCCCAAGGGGAAATTCACATAATCCAGCAGCAGTATACTGATACAAAAAACAATATTGAATTAAAGAGTAATAAAAATGCAGGTAAAACAGAAAATAACTTTGAATAATGTTCGCATTTACTCCCCCGGGTGGAACTGAAGAGTTGCATAGTGTGGGGGAGGAACGATCTACTCAGTCTCTCAGTGGAGCAGGACAGTGACAAAAGTCTGTCACTGAAGCTACTCCTCTGCTTGGAGATGACACTGTTCAGTGGATGCAGTAGATTCTTCATGATTGACAGGAGTTTGCTTAATGCCTGTCGCTCTACTACAGATGTTAAACTGTCCAGCTTTACTCCTACAATAGAGCCTGCCTTCTTAACAAGTTTGTCCAGTCGTGAGGGGTCCTTCATCTTTATGCTGCCTCCCCAGAACACCACCACGTAGAAGAGGGCATTCGCCATAACCGTCTGGTAGAACATCTGCAGCAACTTACTGCAGATGTTGAAGGATGCCAAACCTTCTCAGAAAGTATAGTCTGCTCTGACCTTTCTTACACAGAGCATCAGTATTGGCAGTCCAGTCCAATTTGTCATCCAGCTGCACTCCCAGGTATTTATAGGTCTGCACCCTCTGCACACAGTCACCTCTGATGATCACGGGGTCCATGAGGGGCCTGGGCCTCCTAAAATCCACCACCAGTTCCTTGGTCTTGCTGGTGTTCAGGTGTAAGTGGTCATCAGACATCAGACTTCCAATATGACTCGGAGTCCTGCCACGTGCAAAAGTTCACTGACGACACTGCTATCGTGGGCTGCATCAGGAGTGGGCAGGAGGAGGAGTATAGGAAACTAATCAAGGACTTTGTTAAATGGTGCGACTCAAACAATCTACACCTGAACACCAGCAAGACCAAGGAGCTGGTGGTGGATTTTAGGAGGACCAGGTCCCTCATGGACTGTGTGCAGAGGGTGCAGACCTATAAATACCTGGGAGTGCAGCTGGATGATAAATTGGACTGAACTGCCAATACTGATGCTCTGTGCAAGAGAGGACAGAGCTGACTATACTTCCTTAGAAGACTGGCGCCCTTCAACATCTGCAATAAAATGCTGCAGATGTTCTGTCAGACGGTTGTGGCGAGCACCATCTTCTACGCGGTGGTGTGCTGGAGAGGCAGAATAAAGAAGAAGGATGCCTTATGCCTGGACAAACTGGTGAGGAAGGCAGGCTCTATTGTAGGCACGCAGCTGGACAGTTTGACATCCATGGCAGAGCAGTGGGCGCTGAGCAGGCTCCTGTCAATCATGGAGAATCCACTGCATCCACTGAACAGGATCATCTCCAGACAGAGGAGCAGCTTCAGCGACAGACTGCTGTCACCGTCCTGCTCCACTGACAGACTGAGGAGATCGTTCCTCCCCCACACCAAGCGACTCTTCAATTCCACCCTGGGGGGGTAAACGTTAATATTGTACAAAGTTATTGTCCGTTATACCTGCATTTTTATCACTCTTTAATTTAATACTGTTTTTTATCAGTATGCTGCTGCTGGAATATGTGAATTTCCCCTTGGGATTAATAAAGTATCTATCTATCTATCTATCTATCTAATTAAAATGAAAGGAAAAAGGAGTTAATTAGCAGCAAAAACTGGTCACTAATTAAGAAAAGAGTTAGAATGAAAACCTGTAGCCATTGCGGAGTTTGAGACCACTGGGTTAAATCTTTTTACAGGGCTTGTATTTATAATCTCAGTCAATATTAACATCCTTCACAGGCTCTCTCTAGAGTTTCCTGCCGCCTACTGATGCAATGCTCTACAAGCAAGATCTGAGCTTTTAATATCAGATTTTAATTTTTTAATTTTTGTACCATCTGGGTTTATACAGGCATCTGCATCTGTACTGCCATACAGAGTTTGTTTGTACCGTGAGCCACTGCTTTTGCATATTTGCACTGCTAAGTTTTCAGCAGTGAAGTGAACTACGATAAAACATTAATAGAACAAGGCCAGGTGACACGGCAGCATCCCTACCTGGCTGGAGGATAAGGCTCATCGCCCATCCCTTCCCAAAGTCTGCAGCCTCCGCCCCAGTAGCCAATGTTGAGCACGATGATCCCCTCCAGATTTGGCAGGTCCACCCTTTCCCCATCCAGCTCCAGCTGCAGGGTAACAAATAATGTCAGGTTACACGTGAAACTGCAAAGTGCCACTTTATCATTAGTTGAAAATTCAGAAGACTGTAGGTGACTTCGGAAGGAGACTGACGGGCTAGGTTAGTCTTACATGAAGGTAATTTAAAAAGAACATGAATAAGGAAACTGGCTTACCTCAATTTTTTTGTCCAGGTCTTTACACTCCTGCACAAGACAATCTTTGGTCCCATAAAAAAAGTAAACAGCCTGCCATAAAAGGAGACATGAAGATGGTGTTATAAGGGGACAGTAGAAAAAACAAAACAAAAACAGCCATTTTAAGATCAGCAAATTCCCATCTGCTATGGTGCACTTCCTTCAGTCTAATAAGAAATCGTGACATTTCGCTGGCTAGCATAACCTAACGTTGCACTAAACGACTGGCATGTTTGTTTCCATTAAATCAGAAGTTGGCAGGTGGACATTTTCTCATGTTTACCCCAAAAATGTTGAATTTGTTTCAACAAGAAAACATATTGTGTAGCAAAAGCATGTAAATACTAAACATTGAAATGGATACAGTAGGAAATAAATGTCTAGTGTCCAGCGCTGCACTGATGCAGATTTAGTACACATCCTTCGTGTGATGTTTTGAGACAGTCACCAACGCATAGCCTGATATAGCAAGAAGGACGTGAATTTAATAAAAAAAAGTGTAAATAAAAACACATTTCTACTATTTTTTTGTCATTGCTTGTGCATTAGAGGATAGAATATCAGTGTCTGATCTGCACGCACAGTGCGCCCTTTGTGTTATTGTTGGTCACCACGATGCAAGGCATATTGACCGTTACTGCATTACAGTGGCGTAGCTCGAGTTCGTGCCGCTCGGGATGGGGCGGAGCGGGGCTGGGCTTCAATTTGCCGCCCTCCAACATATCTGAATATGTTAAACTATTTAAATAGAAAATTAAAATGACATTTAGAGAAAAATTAAGATACATTTTGCACAGATTTATTCATATATAAAAAAAGGCAATATTTTTTTATATACATTTATAAGCATCAACTAGACAAGAATATAGTATAGACGCACTGATAAGCCGTGTTCTAATTATTAGTTTAATATAATTATGCTACGAAAACCAGAACCAAAGTAGGGTACAAGTGATAGGTGGGGATGTTTTCTGCGCAGAGCAAGAACGCATTCAGATTAATAACGAAACAAAATTATACATTGTAAATTAGTTGTTTATCTGCCTAGAAATTATTATCGGTGTAACGTTTATGTTTATTTTTGTCATTGCCTCATACATTTCAACTGATCTGATGTAGGAGGACAGTCTGAACATTATTTTTCAACCATTTGTGGTTATAAAAATCAGATAATTTGACTTTTTTCATACATGAGTGATATTTTTCCGAACCCTACTGCTTACACACGAATTGTACTGAGACTTGTGGCCAATAATGCCGCCCCCAAAAATGTGCAGCCCGGGGCGGACCGCCCCCTCCTAGCTATGCCACTGCTGCATTATGAATAGTGCTTAGGTTTCTAGAGTCTTCCTCGTCTTTCTACTTGATCGCAATCGTTTTCCCTTTTTTTGCCACAAAGCTACTTGTATCTCGCTGCAGTGTTACGTGACTAAAGTCACCAGGCATATCATGATGGTTCAGTTCTCAATTTCACTAGCCACGTCATCGTCTGAGGTCCAAATTACACTGTCATCACTATCACTTGGTTCAACTAATGGTTAGGTTTCAGTTTTTCTAAAACTGCCTTTAATGAGCGAGGCCCTTAACCGTCAAATTGCTCCAGGGATGCTGTACTATGGCTAACACTGTGCTCTGATCTCCAAAGGTTATGCAAAAAAGACAATTTTCCCTCTGAGATTAATAAAGTGTACCAAAAAAAAAAACAAACCACTATTGTGTTTTAGTTGAAGGCTCCACCCCACTCATGAATATTGATGAACTAATTAAGAGAACTCCGGTTTCCTCCCACAGTCCAAAGACATGCAGGTTAGGTGCATTGGCGATTCTAAATTGTTCCTAGTGTGTGCTTGGCGTGTGTGTGTGTGTTCGCCCTGCAGTGGGCTGGCGCCCTGCCCAAGGTTTGTTTCCTGCCTTGCTCCCTGTGTTGGCTGGGATTGGCTCCAGCAGACCCCCGTGACCCTGTAGTTAGGATATAGCGGGTTGGATAATGGATGGTTGGATGGATAATGCTATTTCATCCAGTATATGGCAGCAGAACACTGTCTGTCATGAGAGTTCTTTGGGCTTTACACTGTAAATCAGATCATTAAATGTCACCCTGAATGTGACTGTGGGGTAACCGTAATAACAGAATTCTGAACCCGAGTCAAGCTTGGGGTGAACACCAAGGAAGTTAAACGAATCCCATTGTGAAGCTTCCACGAGCAACTACAGGATAGTAAAATGATGAGAATTGACAGATAAGACATAAAACACACAGGCAGAAAAAGTCTAACATTTAAAAAATATCAATATATTGTTCATCTGCAGTGCCCAGCAGCTTTCCAAAATGAAGAACCATTACAGTACTTAGATTGCATTTTTTAAAATAACAAATCCTGTCTATTATTGCCCAACTGAACACTCTGCAGTACACATTTTACATTAAAACTGGCTACATGACCCTTCTAAGACTGGTTTGAAATCTAAGTCATCGATGTGGACCTTATGCTTTTTATTAGATACACCAGTAACGAACGGCACACTGCACACTTGACTTGAGCATTCCTGACCATTCATCCTCTTCCTCTGTACGTTTAACATTCGTTTGCTCAGAGGTTGATGCGGTTGCTGTTTCCTGAGCAGCTCTTCTTTTCTTCACTTTAGTGGCCCGCTGTTTCTCTTCTTTCATTGGCATCTTTTTGCGTTAAAACTAATCAATTCAATGTTTGTGTTGCAATTACTTAGTACGTTTTTCTTAATTTCTCATTAAGCTGGCACTTAAGTCTTCAATCTGCCTCAAGAATGATTTAAGATATGAAGAGGTCAGGAAGTGATGGCAAAGGTGGTAGGGATGAGAACGGCGGCCATATGCATGCACTGCACGGCCGACCTGCTGGCTGCTGCTGAGAGTTGATTCTATAATAAAATAAAATAAAAAGAGGAATAATCTTGGAGGTCAATCATCACACCGAAAGTGGATAGTAGCCGTCACATTGTATATGTTTAGCAAATTTCAGGTCAATAGGTCAAACGGTTTGCGAGCTACAGGTGATTTAAAATCCTGGACAGACAAACAAACAGCCAAGGTAGCGTATTATACGAGGTGTGGCAGAAAAGTAATGAGACTGGCAACACTGCAAGCGATCTGGCAACGCTGCGCCGTTGTCCTTGATAGAGCACGTGTATCAGTACCCTCCCATAGCTCAGTGCGAGTTTCAACTCCTTCCGTTAACTACGTGGTTTTTGTGACTGCTATTAGCGAAGTTGTGTTTTTGGTTGTGCATCATGCAAAATGGAACAGCGGGATTTGGAGCAACGTTGTACCATTAAACGGCAAGTGTGACGTTTGAAAAGTTAAAACGGGCCTATGGGGAACATTCTTTATCCCGAGCTCAAGTTTTTCGCTGGCACAAATCATTTTTGGAAGACAGAAAACACGTTGAAGATGAACACCGTTCAGGGAAGCCTTCAACTTCGAAAACCAATGAAAACATCGAACGTGTGAACACTCTTGTGAGATCAGACCGTCGTTTAACATTAAGAATGTTGAGTGAACAATTAAATTTGAACAGATTTACCGTTCATCAAATTTTGACTAAACATTTGCACATGCGGAAGGTCTGTGCCAAAATGGTGCCGAAAAACTGCCCTCTCCATAACAGAATTTTTGACCTCAAAAGGCATTCCTGTGGTTCCCCAGCCCCCTTATTCACCTGACCTCAGTCCGTGTGACTTTTTCCTTTTTCCTAAACTAAAAAATGTCCTCAAAGGACGTCAATTTGGGACTTTAGAAAGCATCCAGAAGAATGTAACGGACATGCTGAAGACCATACCGGTTGAAGACTTCCAGCGCTGCTACCAACAGTGGGAACAACATCTCCATCGGTGTGTAGCTGCCCAAGGGAACTACTTTGAAGGGGATAACATTGATGTTTGAAAAAAAGAAAAACTTTGGTAAATAAAAAATCAGTCTCATTACTTTTCTGCCACACCTCGTATAAGAAGATGGGCTGTCTGATTGGTCTGGCATAGTAATAGGTGCACAATCCCTTTCCCTCACGGCAGCCTTTTCCACACTGGACAGTGCTGTCCATTTTCGCTGCTTCCTCTCTGTGTCGTTCATCAAACTGTCCACTCTTATAGTCTTTAAGTCTGCTGGGAAAATACTTTGGTGGTCGCTACCACATTGGCCTGCTTAGTCGTATCAGGTCTTTGGTGTCGATTTTTCGTTATTTTTCACTCATTCATTGCTCTCCACACAAGGTGCCCAGTCATTAGCATTACAGCTACAGTGGGGGAAATAATTATTTGATCCCCTGCTGAATTTGTAAGCTTGCTCACTTACAAAGAAATGAAGAAGAGTCTCTAATTTTTATGGTAGTTTCATTTTAACGGAGAGAGACAGAAAATCAACCAAAAATCCAGAAAAAAACACATTACATAAAGGTTATAAATTGATCTGCATGTCATTGAGGGAAATGAGCATTTGATCCCCTACAACCTAACAAGAATTCTGGCTCCCACAGATTGGTTATGTGCTCATGTGGCACACAGATTACAATCAATCAATCAATCACAGATACTCCTGATCTCAACTTGGAATCAATTTCTTCCATTCCAACCTCCCCACCACCATAGGCAACACCAAAGAGCTGTCAAAGGACATCAGGGACAAGATTGTAGACCTGCACAAGGCTGGCATGACCATCAGCATGAAGCTTGGTGAGAAGGTAACAACTGTTGGTGCGATTATTCGGAAATGAAAGACATATAAAATGATCATTGATCATCCTTGGCCTGGAGCTCCATGCAAGATCTTGCCTCATGGGGTGAGGATGATCATGAGAGAGGTGAGGGATCAGCCCAAAACTACACGGGAGGAGCTTGTTAATGATCTGAAGGCAGTTGGGACCACAGTCACCAAGAACACCATTGTTAATACACTACGCCGTAATGGATTTAAATCTTGCAGCGCCCGCAAGGTCCCCCAGTTCAAGAAGGCACATGTACAGGCTCAGAGATTCACTGGCAAACTTAAGATGGTCCTGCACATGTGCCTTCTTGAGCAGGGGGACCTTCTGGGCGCTGCAAGATTTCAATCCATTATGGCGTAGTGTGTTAGGATGTTAGTATGTTATCCCAGGAATTTATTAATGTTTAATTAACAGTATGAGGTCAAGTGTGAAGAAAGCCACAATTTATGGCTCTGAAGAGCCCATCTGTCAATTCCCACAGTTCAAGATCTAGTATGATTCCTAGGAATGTACAGCACTCCCTCAGGTTATGTATGAGCAAAGCTGTGGCATTACTTGGTCAAACAGCCTTGTGAAAAAGCAAATCACAAAGCCTCGGTTAAGCCTGATTTAGTGAACCGAGGTGCCACAGTTATGTACAAAGTGAAAGGTTTTTGAACTTTGTTGGTCACGTTTATTATGCAACACCCAGGACCCCCCTCAGTACCAGTCACAACTATCATAAGTATATTCTATAAACCTTTGAAATTCATAAATGTCAAACTACCAGGTGGATAATGGCCTGGTGGGAGCCATCATGGGCATTTGCATGAACTTATATTTCTTTCAGGACAGGCTGATACTAACAAAAACTCCAGAAACCCACGGAAAGCAGATAGAAAAATGAAAGGACTACATAGTCACATATGCACGAACACAGAGTCCCATCTATAAATCCATTTATTCTTGTTTGTTCTGCTGTCAAGAATATAGATTTATAACTCTTGGGTTTTTAAAAATATACTAGAGTCATCACATGAGCTTGTTGGAATCCCATTCCAAAACTGGGGCATTAATATGGAATCACCACTCTCCCCTTCCAGCTATAACAGCCTCCACACTTCTTTCAACAAGATTTTCCAGTGTGTCTGTGGGAATTTGTGTCCATTCAGCCAAAAGAGCATTCTGGAGGTCAGCTACTGATGTGGGGATGAAGATCAGTCTTTCAGTCTTGTCAGCGTTATCCCTTTCCCAACCTATCCAGATCTGCAATAGTATTTGGAAGGCCCCGATGGTGGTTGTTAAAGCCGATACCACATTATAAGACTTCTAGTCAGAGGGCCTGACAAATTACACGACTCTGTGATGACGCTCCAGCATCCACAATAGCTCAAGCTCACCTCTTTTCTTGACAGCCAAGAATGTGCTGCCTGATAGAGCCGGTGATCTACAAATACAGTCATATGAAAAAGTTTGGGGACAAACTCAGCCTGCATAATAATTGACTCTACTTTCATCAAAAAAGATAACATTGGTACGTCTTTCATTTCCTAGGAACATCTGAGCACTGAGGTGTTTTCTGAAAAAAGATTTTTAGTAAAGTAGTATTTAGTTGTATGAAATTAAATCAAATGTGAAAAACTGGCTGTGCACAAATGTGGGTCCCCTTGTCATTTTGCTGACTTGAATGCCTGTCACTGCTCAATGCTGATTACTTGTAACACCAAATTGGTTGGATTATCTTGTTAAGCCTTGAACTTTATAGACAGGAGAGTCCAGTCATGAGAAAAGGTATTTAAGGTGGTCAATTGCAAGTTGTGCTTCCCTTTGACTCTCCTCTGAAGAGTGACAGACAGCATGGGATCCTCAAAGCAACTCTAAAAAGATCTGAAAACAAAGATTGTTGAGTCTCGTGGTTTAGGAGAAGGCTACAAAAAGCCACCTCGGAGGTTTAAACTGTCAGTTTCAACTGTAAGGAACAGAATAAGGAAATGGAAGGCCACAGGCACAGTTGCTGTTAAACCCTGCAGGTCTGGCAGGCCAAGAAAAATACAAGAGAGACATATGCAGGATTGTGAGAATGGTTACAGACAACCCACAGATCACCTCCAAAGACCTGCAAGAACATCTCACTGCAGATGGTGTATCTGTACATCGTTCTACAATTCAGCACAATTTGCACAAAGAACATCTGTATGGCAGGGTGATGAGAAAGAAGCCCTTTCTGCACTCACGCCACAAACAGAGTCGCTTGTTGTATGCAAATGCTCATTTAGACAAGCCAGATTCATTTTGGAACAAAGTGCTTTGGACTGATGAGACAAAATTGAGTTATCCGGTCATAACAAAAGTGCTTTGCATGGCGGAAGAAGAACACCGCATTCCAAGAAAAACACCTGCTACCTACTGTCAAATTTGGTGGAGGTTCCATCATGCTGTGGGGCTGTGTGGCTAGTTCAGGGACTGGGGCCCTTGTTAAAGTCGAGGGTCAGATGAATTCAACCCAATATCAACAAATTCTTCAGGATAATGTTCAAGCATCAGTCACAAAGTTGAAGTTACGCAGGGGTTGGATATTCCAACAAGACAATGACCCAAAGCACAGTTTGAAATCTACAAAGGCATTCATGCAGAGGGAGAAGTACAATGTTCTGGAATGGCCGTCACAGTCCCCTGACTTGAATATCATCGAAAATCTATGGGATGATTTGAAGCAGGCTGTCCATGCTCAGCAGCCATCAAATTGAACTGAACTGGAGAGATTTTGTATGGAAGAATGGGGTCAAAAATACCTCCATCCAGAATCCAGACACTCATCAAAGGCTATAGGAGACATCTGGAGGCTCAAAGGAGCAAAAGGAGGCTCAACTAAGTATTGATGTCATATCTCTGTTGGGGTGCCCAATTTATGCACCTGTCTAATTTTGTTATGATGCATATTGCATATTTTCTGTTAATCCAATAAACTTAATGTCACTGCTGAAATACTACTGTCTCCATAAGGCATGTCAGATATTAAAAGGAAGTTGCTACTTTGAAAGCTCAGCCAATGATTAACACAAAGTCAAAGAATTAAGAGGGGTTCCCAGACTTTTTCATATGACTGCAATTTCCACATATGGTAAGTTCAGCTTCATTCTCTGACCTTTCTCTCTTTTTCATTCTGTCCTGGTATGTAAAACATAGGGATGGGATGTTTGACACTGAGGCTTCAAAGCTTGTATCAGTTTAATGAAGCTCACTGCTTTGAAGCTTTACAACAACTTGACCGATGACATCTAAAGCCTCAGACGTCACTGAAGCACCGGCTGCTTCAAAGCTTTGTGCTGCCCCACACGTTACAAAATGGGGATGTGAAACTACCACTCGGATCTTAGACACAGAAGATACTGAAATAAAATTGGAGTCTAGAAGTGTGGAACCTGTTATCCAACAATAAACTAAATATCATGCTATACTATTTTTCTGTACTGGAACTTATAATGTGTCATTAGTGCTGTAGCCTACTGTTGGCACATCCTCTAAGACAGGGGTCCTCAAACTTAGTCCTGGAGACCCCCCAGTGGCTGCAGGTTTTTGTTCCAGCCAGCTTCTGTTTTTAATTGGACTCCTGGGCTAATTAAGTGAACTGTTATTGCCCAGATCCTGTGTTTTGGGAACAATATATAAAAAGTTTGGTAAAAACTTTTTTATTAAAATCTACTTAACCATTATATGGGAATCATGTTTTTTTTCCTTTTTAATAATTTTCATCTTGATTTTCATTCTCCTTTTCCAGGTGTAATTGTTTAATCCATTAGTTACTAATTAGTGGGTCTGACGCTAAAGTCGTTGCAGCCTTTAATGATTCAGTGATGTTTGCCTGGGTGTCTGCTCTTCTCGTTTTTAATGGTCATTATTAAGATACAATGAAGGGAGCAAACTGCACGGAGAAAGGGCAAAGTATAATGAAATCAACAAAAGTGAGTTAAGTGTTTAAATTTATTGCAAAACCTGAACTATTTCTAAATGTCTTATAAATGTAAAAGTTGTGGTGCTGTGCTTTTCTGAATGTAGAATAACAGAAGAGATAAAAAATACCAGCTAATTAAATGAGATCAGTTTTATTAGTTGTTCTCACCTATTATGAATCTGCTTGAAACAAAAACCTGAAGCCGCAGTGGACCCCCAGGACCGACTTTGAGAACCCCTGCTCTAAACTTTCTTACGAAGCCCAGTCCCTAAAGCTTTAGGACAGGGGTGTCGAACTCCGGGCCTGGAGGGATGCAATGGTTGCAGGTTTTCATTCTAACCCTTTTCCTAATCGGTGACCAGTTTTCACTGCTAGTTAACTCCTTTTCCCTTCATTTTAATAGCCCTGTTTTTAAGGATTCCGTCCTCTGAATTGATTCTTTTCTTCATTAAATGACAGCCAAACAGAAATGAGACGTGAAACGAGCCAACAGATGACCAGCTACACTGGGATTTCAAACTCCAATCAGCTTCACTCCAATAACTTTCTTAATAAGAAGCTGATTCTTGTTGTTAATTAAACCCGTTATTTAATTCCACGACTTGTTGCTGCTCTCATTCTGCCACAGCAGACATTTCCAAAACTGTTTATTTTCTATTTTTTCTTAAGAACACCATCAAAATGTTCTGGTGGCCTGAGAGATCAGCCTTACCGAGACCTTCACCTTTCTTTATTTTCAGATATTGTGTGATGGGCACAGGTGAGCTGGTCACGTGGCAGTTTGTTTGGTGTCTCATTATTGTTTGGCTGCTAATGAAGAAGATGGTTAAGAAGGAAAATCTGCAGCCACTGCGGCCCTCCAGAACCGGAGTTCGACAACCGTGCTTTAGGACAATTAGACCTCAAGTACTAATGCAAAAATATTATTCTTTCACAATGCCTCATAGCAAAAATACGCCCTGACTTGATAAAGTTGTCACATATCCTACTTATATTACCTTATTAAAAATCCGACTGGAAAACAGGGATGGAGTTTTCTCTCTGTGGGTGTGGAAATTCAAAGCCATTAGAGCATCAGGTCCTACAGAAAAATAGTTGTTCATAGAAAGAACCTGTGGGAAAAAAAACCAGATGCACTTTCTGAGAGTTGGGTTATCTTTTCCTTCATGATTTACAGTCTGGGCACCCTTGCTTAAAATGTCTGGTACTGGTAATAGTTACAGTAAGTGAGTAGAAGATCAGCAAAAGGTTAAAGATGACACATTTCTTTTCAGCATTTTATGCAAAATTAGTGTATTGTTTTTGTTTTGCACAATTGTATGGTGAACAAGGGAAGAAGCACTATGCAAAAGTTTGGGCCCCTAAGATATTTGAGGCCTCAGATAACTTTTCACAAGGTGGTCTCAGACGTAAATTACCGTATATACTCGTGTTTAAGTTCTCCTGTGGATAAGTCGGGGCTTCCTTTTACCATAAGATTTCTGATATTTTATGATGTCGGTCGTATAATTTGAATGCGGAAAACTCACAGTATTGGTCCAAGAGATTATGATATGCTAACGCCCACCTAAGAGAGTAACCTCGGAGCACACAGCCTTTTTTTTTCTATGTATTGTGCCTACGTGACCACACGGTAATACCCGAGCTATTCTGAAGCGATGTTTGCACTGTATTGTGTTTTTTGTATCTCACACCCTCATACACCTTTATCATAAGATCATCTCTTATCTACGATGGAGCATTCGATCAGAAGAAAATATGAAGCTGGTTTTAATTTAAAAGTCATTGAAGTGGCAAAAGAAATTGGTAGCTGTTTTGCTGCAACAAAATTCTCTGTGTTTGGGAAACTGATGCGAGATTGGCGGAGGCAAGAAGATGTAAAAAAAAAAAAAATGTATCGTATTTTTGAACGGGCGTATAAGTCGGGGTCTGATTTTATGATCGATTTTTCGAGTTTCCAGACCCGACTTCTACGCGAGTATATACGGTAGTTCATTAGGGCTATGGCTTGTTCACAGTCATCGTTAGGAAACCCCAGGTGATGCAATTTGCAAAGCTGTATAAATTCTCTGACTCCTCAAAACCTTGTCCAACAATCAACAGCCATGGGCTCCTCTAAGCAGCTTCCTAACACTCTGAAAAATAAAAGAACTGATGCTCACAAAAGCAGAAGACTACTACAAGAAGATAGCAAAGCGTTTTCAGGTAGCTGTTTCCTCAGTTCATAATGTTATTAAGAGATGGCCGTTAAGAGGAACAGTGGAGGTCAAGTTAAGGTCTGGAAGACCCAAGAAAACTTCCTGAAAAAACTGCTCATTGGATTACTAGAAAGGCAAATAAAACTTCCCGTTTGGCTGCAAAAGACCTTCAGGAAGATTTAGCAGCCTCTGGATTGGAGGTGCACTGTTCTACGGTACAGCGACATCTGAACAAATAGGGCCTTCATGGTAGAATCAGCAGAAGAAATCCTTTCCTGTGTTCTAGACACAAAATTCAGTGGTTGAAATTGCAAATGAACATCTTAGCAAGCCTGGTGCATTTTGGAAACAGGTCCTGTGGACTGATGAAGTCGAAATAGAATTTTTTGGCCACAAAGTGCAAAGATATGTTTGGAGAATAAATTCCAGGTAAAGAACACGTCTCCAACTATTGAGCATGGCGGTGGATCAATCAGGCTGTGGGCTTGTGTTGCAGCCAGTGGCACAGGGAACATGTCATTGTTAGAGGGAGGCATGGATTCAAATAAATACCAGTAAATTCTGGAAGCAAACATCACACCAATCTGGAAAAAAGTTGAAGTTCAAAAGTCCTACAACAAAGTCATGATCCAAAACACACCGCCAAATCTATAATGGGATACCTCAAGAGGTGCAAGCTGACTATTTTTCCATGGCCCTTGCAGTCCCCCAGCCTAAACATCATTGAAAATCTGTGGATTGATCTCAAGAGAGCAGTGCATGCAAGGCGGCCCAAGAATCTTGCAGAATTCGAAGCCTTTTGCAAGGACGAATGAGCGTAAACACCCTCAAGTAACAACTGAGACTCTTAGCAGGCTACAAAAAGCATTTACAAGCTGTGCGACTTGACAAATGGGGTCTTACTAAGTACTAACCATGTTGGGTGCCCAAACCTGTCCTTCAGGCACTTTTTATTTTTTTGGTATTTTGTTCCTGTGAATTATGGTAATAAAAAGATAATCTTGCTTAAAATATCCAAGAAATGTGTCATCTTTAACTTTACACCCTTTGGTGATCAGTTCATCACCTGCTCACCTGACTCTTCACAGTAAAAAGCATTTTAAGCAAGGGTGCCCAAACTTTTGCATATCACTGTACTTCATGCTCTATTTAATCTTTACTAGTATTGTGCTGTAAACGTCAATATTTGACTTGTAGACGAACAATCAACAGACAAGTAACTACAAATTTTCTTTCTTCTTCTACTCAATACTGGTATGGTGGCACTCTTTAATGAATTCAGGCTGCATTTGAAGAGAAAGAGGGATTAGGAGCATTGGCTGATACAGCACGTTGCTTCACCCACCACATGACAAACCACCTCAAGATCTCAGATTAGGACCCGAGTGCAGCCATGTTGACGGGTGACACCTCAGCACCACACAAGTTCAGATGGAGTGGAACCAGTGTGAGGTTTTTTATGGTGACTGGAGTGCCAATTCTGCCAACTACCCTCACCTACTTACAGGGCAGGATGCAGATTAACATCACACCCAGGACGGAGCAATTGCAGGTTAAGGGCCTTGCTCAAGGGCCCAATGGAGTACAGGCACTTTTGGCGTTTATGGGATTTGAACTGGCAACCTTCCGATTGCCAGTGCAGATCCTTAGCCTCAGAGCCACCACTCTGCATTTGAAGACAGACCTACCTATTAATTAATGAAGAAAACATCTACCTTATATGAAGGGTAATCCAACATCCCAGTTATCAAAGAAAAAAAGTGTAGGTGGACAGCTTTGAATCAGGGTACCAATGACGATGAAGACCTCAGCAAACCCATTTGATAGGCGAATACCAATTAAAAAGACATATCTGATGTGTTTTAGTCTCAGCCAGTCTGTCAACTTACCTTTGGCTTTCGGAAGCTGCAGTAACCCTTATTTGTAACTTGTACTTTCCACCTGGAAAGAAGAGAACAAATTTAAGGAAGCATCTTAATTAAATTAGTTTATTAAATAAAATAAATAAATAAAGCAAGCATGGGGTTAACTCTAAACATACCGATCCAGTTTGACTGCCTCTGCATCCATAACATTTCTAAGGACCTCCTCGATGGGAATTTCACCAGCATAGCCTGCACCCCAGCCCAGAGAGTTGGCAAGGTCATTTCCTGTGCCCAGTGGCAAGATGGTCACATAAGGAATGTGCTCGTGGCCCTGAGGAAGTGAAACAGGTTTGCATTCGTGGGTATTGAGAGATAAAATCAAACAGACAGCGAGACAAAGGCAAGGATTCAACATTAACGAATTAAAAATACCAACACATGATTAGGCAAGCCTCCAAAATCATACGTCCTCTCCATTTTGAGTTTGTTTTTTTAAAAGATGGATGGGCATGTTACATTTTAAAGAAACAGATACTGTAAGTGCCAGCTATGCATTGTGTTTCTGCATTAGTAATGCAGCTGTAAGTTTTAAACTCAGATTGTCTCTGTCAGGTCACTCTCTGAGATGTATACCCGGCACCAAACTGTCCTCACTGCCCTCCAAGTAGTTCCTAACTGAGGACTGGCCAATGGTAAGAGAGAAACAACAATATTGTTTAAATTGCCCAAAAGGTTTATTTAAAGCAAGTGTCCAAAGTGCAGTTAATAAATCTTCAAAAAATAGATTTTCATAAACCACCACCACTTTCCAACCCGCTGAATCCGAATACAGGGTCACGGGGGTCTGCTGGAGCCAATCCCAGCCAACACAGGGCACAAGGCAGGAACAAACCCTGGGCAGGGCACCAGCCCACCGCAGGTTTATTAAAATGAACCAGTTCAACATCCTTACCCGCTAAGCAGTGACCATCTCACTTAAATTCACCACGTTTCCAATGAAAAAGCTCACGTGATTCCTTGTGCGCCCCATTTACTCCCTATGAGTGCCGCGTCTTCCATGGCTAAAACGACCGCAGTTTATCTCTCGGTGGCTTCCCCCGTCTCCACTGCTCTGACTCAGCAGCCCTGGTGTGCCTTCTTGCTCCTTTCCTGCAGCCTCTGGGTGGGTCCACAGGGAGACTACTCTGTCACGTCCAAATTGGTACCCGCAGAGCACAATCTGGTTCTGCTGTCTATTCTGCCGCTACGATCCCATTGCGGGTTCGACGATTTCATCTTGTCAAATGAAACCGACTCCTGCTCCTTTTGTTTCCCTGCTCATTTTATCCTAAGTGATGCAGGCCTTGACTCAATTAAATCCCGGCACAACTAACAAGGAGCAGCCACACAAATCTCAAATTGCGCGTGCCTCATTAACTGTGCCTCGTGTTTCTCTGTCAACTGGAATGCCAGTCTGTGTTTTTACCTGTACCACCTGCCGTTATAAAAAAAAAAAAAAAAGGTTCCGTGATCTGGAGTGTCACAATTTGTATAATTAAATTTCAGTTTACTGTCCAGTTGCAAAAAGGACACCAATTGCCTAGAAAACTCTTGATACTGCTGTCCAGTTTTGAGAAACAAGTGGGTTTCTAGGGCTCAGGAAGAAATAGAAAAACTGAGTTGTGGACAAACTGCGATAGCCTACTACAATTTGTGTACACCTTGTGATTGTGAAAGGACTTGGTTTTCAAAAGACTTTCATATGACCTGCAGGTAAATATGGGGCTTTGACCGCAATTTACAAAACAATCCAGCTGGATATGTTATTATCTTCAGGCCACACTGTCACTTCAGATGTGCCAGCCATCTGCTCTCACCCCTCGAGGCTCAGTACTGATTCTTCCACAGCTTCACCTCTGGATACCTTGTTATCACTTTTACTTCCTCCATAGTCAAGTCCGAATGTCTTCTAGGCACTCCGCTAGAGGCTAGGAGGGACCACAGCAGGGCTGATCCAAAGACCTCACTAAACAAGCCAATCAGAAGTAGTGACAAGTGGCTGGTACAAACAGCAAGGACTTAATCAGTGAGAGCTTATGACCCCTACTTACTGGGAATTCCTCATTTATGGGAAAAAATGGAAAGCTTTGGTCCCCATCACAAAAGGAGCTCAACAGCTTACCCACATCCATCAGTGCTGGGTGGACATACGTTGTGGCGGACGGCCAGGACGCCCCTTCGACATATGTTCCGGGGGAGCAACCATGGGCTGCTCAATACCTCCCCCGGAACGCTTGGTGGCAGCCTCCCTGGCTGATGGTGGTGCCTCAGCTTCCCGCAGGGCTACATGGGAGATGGAGTCCCCCACAGCCCGGTTGGGATCTGGGGTGGCTGTCAGGGGGCGCTGCATGGTTTCCTGAGCCCAGCTGGACGAGTCTTCAGCCCCACCCGGAAGTGCAACCGAAAGCAGGTGATCAAGCACCTGGAGCACTTCGGTGGGCTATAAAAGGGACTGGCAACCACCACTCATTGGCCAGAGTCAGGAGGAGGAAGACGAAGCTTGCCAGAGGGAAGTGTTCTTTACTTGTGTGTGTGTGCTAGAACATCAATTCTGTTGTCTGTTAGGCTTTCTCTGAATTTACTGTCTTAATCTTCTTTATTTATTTATTTGCTTTGTACTATGCTATATACTGTATACCCTGCCATTCTTTCTTATATTCTGTAAGTGCCTTGAGCATTGGAAAGACACTATATAAATAAAATGTATTATTATTATTATTACTTGTTCTTATTGGGACTGTGTTGTGCCGGTGGGGTTCACGGGGAAGACGTGTCTCCATGTCAGTCTGTGCCGGGTCGGGTGTAGTATAGTGCCTTACGTTACAACGTCTTACCATTCAGTGTATGATGTGAGCATTTCTAGGACATCACAGATCTGTTACTGCTCAACCTCACATGTCACTCATGCATAATAAGTCTCTTGGAATTGTTTTTTCGGCCGTGCATGGACACAAATAAAAAAAATAAATAAACAAAAAAAGACGTTCTTACAGCATGTAATATTGTACTGGCTGTGCTGCATTTCTTGGGGAGCATGGTGGTGCAGTGGTTAGAGCTGTTGCCTCATTGACTTGACTCCTAAGCCCTGGTCACTGTCCCGTGTGTATTCTCTGTGTGATTTCCCTGCTTCTGCTTGAGTACTCCACCTTTTAACTTCTGTTTTGGTTGATTTTTATAGATCCTAAAATGGCCCTTTGTATGTTTAAATAGCTTTCCACTGGCTTTTCACTTTGTGCCCAGGCGTTTGACACTTCTGTGACCTCTGAAAGGGATTAATGTCTCATGTCATTTGCATTTGCACTGATTGTTGGTACATACTGCTCTGTTTGTTCCCAACATTTTAATAACAAGTGCTGCATTTTGCTTGTTGTCATGGGAACACCTTGGTTACCAAAGAAGGAGCTCTCCTGTGTTGCGCAGACACCTTTGGAGGTTCAAGGTCTTCCACCTGCCGGGCTGAAAGTGTGTCAGCAGAGATCTCTTTTCAAGAATTTCTGTCTTGAACTTTATATTGTATATGTGAGTTGACCCGCAGCTCATCCAGGGCAACTTATTTGTTTGTTCTCCTCCAGCTTGTTTTACAGCAGGGTCTGTGCGAAAAATGAAGACCAAAGGCTATTAATTCATGCTCAGGCCAGGGGGAAAAGAGACGAAGCATAACAATTCCATGCATGGTTTTAATTAAGATATCATCTTATATCGATTTTCACATTGTTTCATTTGCATGCTTTCTGATTGAATTGGGGCCCATCTTGGGTTAAATATGACCTTGTGTTCAGTGCTGCTGGAAAAAGGTCTTTGCTCCCAGGATCCTGAACTAGGCATGCAGGTTGGAAAATTCATAGACAGATTTGTTGGCTTGTAAGTAAGTACATTTTATTGAAGAAAGTAAATCAAAAAGCAAAGGCAATCAGGAGTGAAACCTGCTGAAAGTCACCGAAGGATGTTGGCTCAGTATGGAAATGAAAACAGCCTGACTCAACAAAAAGTTTATAAATGAGTAGAAAGGTTTAAAGTGGGAAGGAGAAGTGTAACCGACGAAGGTCAATTTGGTCGACCATCAGAGAAGGCAGATGGATTACATTGTCTACTGTTGCTGTATATTTGGATATCAACTATGGATCTGCACATGCCATCGTGCATGATGACTTGCGCTACCGTAAATTTTGTGCAAGATGGGTACCCAAACAGTTAGTCATTGACCAACCTTCTATATCCTAACACAGGGTCACGGGGGTCCACTGGAACCAATCCCAGCCAGCACAGGGTGCAAGGCAGGAACAAATCCTGGACAAGGTGCCAGCACACTGCAGGGCACACACACACACACACACACCAAGCACACACTAGGGACAATTTAGGATCGCCAATGAACCTAACGAGGGCGGCACGGTGGCGCAGTGGTAGCGCTGCTGCCTCGCAGTTAGGAGACCCAGGTTCGCTTCCCGGGTCATCCCTGCGTGGAGTTTGCATGTTCTCCCGTGTTCGCGTGGGTTTCCTCCGGGCGCTCCGGTTTCCTCCCACATTCCAAAGACATGCAGGTTAGGTGGATTGGCGATTCTAAATTGGCCCTAAGGTGTGTGCTTGGTGTGTGGGTGTGTTTGTGTGTGTGTCCTGCGGTGGGTTGGCACCCTGCCCAGGATTGGTTCCTGCCTTGTGCCCTGTGTTGGCTGGGATTGGCTCCAGTGGACCCCCGTGACCCTGTGTTAGGATATAGAAGGTTGGTCAATGACTAACTGTTTGGGTACCCATCTTGCACAAAATTTACGGTAGCGCAAGTCATCATGCACGATGGCATGTGCAGATCCATAGTTGATATTCGGATTCAGCGGGTTAGCAAATGGATGGATGAACCTAACCTGCATGTCTTTGGACTGTGGGAGGAAACCCACGGGGAGAACATGCAAACTCCATGCAGGGAGGACCCAGGAAGTGAACCCTGGTCTCCGTACTGCAAGACAGCAGCGCTACCACTGCGCCACTGTGCCACCCATATAGAAAAGTATATTCTTATATATTCAAAGAGAATCATGAGCATATATGAAAATAAGCATTATATCATAGTGAATTTTAGTATAGCAAGGGTTAAATCACAAAAAGGCTAGTACCTGTATATTTTTTATTTTTCTTAGCAAGCTAGAAACCATCAATATGTCATGAGTGAAGGTCAGGCATGTAGAGAAAGGCTGACAGGCAGAAGCCCCCAAGGTGGAGAACGAGATAATGGTGGCAGGAACTGGAGGGGTTCAAGGTGGGGATAGGGCCTGCCAGGTAGCCATCTCTATACAGTGGGTACGGAAAGTATTCAGACCCCCTTCAAATTTTCACTCTTTGTTATATTGCAGCCATTTGCTAAAATCATTTAAAATTATTTTTTTCCCTCATTAATGTACACACAGCACCCCATATTGACAGACAAAAAAAAGAAATTTTGAAATTGTTGCAGATTTATTAAAAAAGAAAAACTGAAATATCACATGGTCCTAACTATTCAGACCCTTTGCTCAGTATTTAGTAGAAGCACCCTTTTGAGCTCATACAGCAATGAGTCTTCTTGGGAAAGATGCAACAAGCTTTTTCACAACTGGATTTGGGGATCCTCTGCCATTCCTCCTTGCAGATCCTCTCCAGTTCTGTCAGGTTGGATGGTAAACGTTGGTGGACAGCCATTTTAGGTCTCTCCAGAGATGCTCAATTGCGTTTAAGTCAGGGCTCTGGCTGGGCCATTCAAGAACAGTCACAGAGTTGTTGTGAAGCCACTCCTTCATTATTTTAGCTGTGTGCTTAGGGTCATTGTCTTGATGGAAAGTAAACCTTCGGCTCAGTCTGAGGTCCTTAGCACTCTGGAGAAGGTTTTTGTTCAGGAGATCCCTGTACTTGGCCGCATTCATCTTTCCCTCAATTGCAACCTGTCGTCCTGTCCCTGCTACTGAAAAACACCCCTACAGCATGATGCTACCACCGCCATGCTTCACTGTGGGGACTGTATTGGACAAGTGATGAGCAGTGCCTGGTTGTCTCCACGCATACCGCTTAGAATTAAGGCCAAAAAGTTCTATCTTGGTCTCATCAGACCAGAGAATCTTATTTCTCACCATCTCAGGGTCCTTCAGGTGTCTTTTAGCAAACTCCATGCGGGCTGTCATGTGTCTTGCCTCTCCTCAGTGTGTGGAGACAACCAGGCACTGCTCATCACTTGTCCAGCACTTGGGGTGCTGTGTGTACGTTAATTAGAAAAAAAAATTAATTTCAAATGATTTTAGCAAATGGCTGTAATATAACAAAGAGTGAAAAACTGAAGGGGGTCTTAATACTTTCCGTACCCATTGTATATAAAAAAATCCAATGTTTGTCTGTCTGTCTGTCTGTCTGCTTTTCACGAGAGAACTACTTAACGGAATTAGATAGTTTTTTTTTTCTATAATCTGCTTGAACATTTGGGTTGATTTTGTGACCTCTCTCAAGTATCATAGTTCGCTTGCAGTACCGATTTATTCGCGGGAATCCGAGAGACATGCAGTGGGCCGAGGGGTGGAGGGCTGGGACCTCCTCAATCATGCGCCAGCCTCGGGGCGCATCTTACATCTGCTTAGCTAGCGAACAAGAGAACTACTTAATGGATTTAGATCGAGTTTTTTTCTAGAATTTGCTTGAACATTCCAGTTGACTTTGTGACTCCTCTCATTGCGTTATATATCATAGTTCGCTTGCAGTGCCGATTTATTCACAGGAATCCGAGACACATGCAGTGGGCTGAGTGAAGGAGGAAGCATGACGTCAGGAGTAGGGAGCTGGGCAGGGCCCTCGTCACTATCCTACATGGGCGGAGCCACGGGGGACGGTTAGTGATGGATAAGATAGAGTGCTATGCTCATTAGGTTGGGAAATATTGTTAGAACTAATTAGTGGCAGGACCAAGACAACGGGAAGTTGGAGTCAGATAGTGAGTGAGGTAAACTGTTGATAAGGACTGTAAAAAATGAAAGGTAGCCGAGTTGCTAATCACTCAATTTATTTGAACTGAGACCATATGTACATCACACAATAAAGCTGGATTCTGCCTGCACATCCTGAGGTCTCTGAGTGCCTTTTTTGAGCAGCATGTTTCTCCCACAACTCTTACTGATCTGGACGAGCCAATGCTGATTCTCAGAAGGTTTTGCTCCCTCTGCCCAAAAAATTCTCACTTGGGCCTGTTATTAAGCAATGGTACAATCCTGCAGCACAGCGTCCATAACCATTTAACATTGGCTTCAGTCTGACTAATGGCAGAATGCTGTGCATTTTCAAGATACCCATAAGCCATCACGAATGTGTTGTATTGCGTCAGCTTCTATCTGTCACGTTTACTTTTTGACTTACCCTCATATAACAGCACTATTCAGCACTATTGGCTAGACAGAGGGACCAAACTAAGAAAGATATGCAGCAGGTTAGGGTGATAATGGATAAAGATGAAAACGTACTCACAAGCGAGGAGAGTGTGTTGAGCAGATGGAAAAAGTACTTTGAGAGGCTGATGAATAAAGAGAACGAGAGAGAGAAGAGGTTGGATAATGCAGATAGTGAATCAGGAAGTGCAACAGATTAGCAAGGAGGAAGTAAGGACAGCTATGAAGAGGATGACGAATGGAAGGGCCGTTGGTCCAGATGACATACCTGTGGAAGCATGGAGGTGTTTAGGAGAGATGGCAGTGGAGTTTTTAACCAGATTGTTTAATGGAATCTTGGAAAGTGAGAGGATGCCTGATGAGTGGAGAAGAAGTGTGCCGGTGCTGATATTACGAATAAGGGGGATGTGAAGGACTGTAGTAACTACAGGGGGGTAAAATTGATGAGCCACAGCATGAAGTTATGGGAAAGAGTAGTGGAAGCTCAGTCAAGAAATGAGGTGATGATTAGTGAGCAGCAGGATGGTTTCATGCCAAGAAAGAGCACCATAGATGTGATGTTTGCTCTGAGGGTCTTAATGGAGAAGTATAGAGAAGGCCAGAAGGAGTTGCATTGCATCTTTGTGGACCTGGAAAAAGCATATGACAGGGTGCCTCGAAAGGAGCTGTGGTATTGTATGAGGAAGTCGGGAGTGGCAGAGAAGTACGTAAGAGTTGTACAGGAGATGTACGAGGGAAGTGTGACAATGGTGAGGTCTGCGGTAGGAGTGACGGATGCATTCAAGTTGGAGGTGGGATTACATCAGGGATCGGCTCTGAGCCCTTTCTTATTTGCAATGGTGATGGACAGGTTGACAGACGAGATTAGACAGGAGTGCCCGTGGACTATGATCTGTAGTGAGAGTAGGGAGCAGGTTGAGGAGACCCTGGAGAGGTGGAGATATGCTCTAGAGAGGACAGGAATGAAGGTCAGTAGGAATAAGACAGAATACATGTGTGTAAATGAGAGGGAGTTCAGAGGAATGATGAGGAGCTGCAAGGGAAAAGGAAAATATATAACTGTACGTCATCAGCATAGCAGTGGTATGATATGCATTTAAACGTGCTCAAAATATAACCACAGGGAATTACGTATAAGGCAAAGAAGAGAGGGCCCAGAACAGAAGCTTGGGACTCACCACAGGACAGAGTAGCAGATGACGACACAAAGACACCAGTAACAGCAGAGAAATCTTGTCATATATTTATATTGCATTTACATAATCATATACAGGCATCTTAGAATGCTGGAATTCTTTGCATTGATTGTCAAATGGATTGAATGGATGGAATTAAACTATTGGTGCCCTCTCCTTGGAATAGGCACCTGCCCCCTCTGGCTATGAACTGAATAAGCAGGTTAAAACATGAATGGGATGGATGTCAGGTCAGGTCAGGTCAGGTTGGGGAGCACGCACTGGTACAGCATGTTGCCACACTCACCACACGATGAAACAACTTGGGATCCTGGTTGGCAACTCCCCAGGCAAACATGCAGTTCAGTCCCACCCCTTCGAAATGACCATCTAGCTGCTGCAGCCAGGTGGTATGTACGCATCCCTTTGGCCTGGTCCAGCCACTCAGGTCCTCGACAATTAGGACTGTGCTACATGGTCACACTGCCGTAGTGCCGTAACTGACGCTCCCGCACAATCCGGGTAATGTGCCTCATTTGGGACTCTGTAAGCAACTGCTCATTCGACACAGAGTCATACCAATGGTGCCCAAGGATTCTCTGAAGAGACACAATACCGAAGGAGTCCAGTCTTTGTCTCAGGTCACTGGAGAGCGTCCATGTCTATACAGTAAAACAGGAAGGACCAGGACTCTAAAGACTTGGACCTTCGTCCTATTGCAGAGATATCGGGAGCTTCACACGCCCTTTTCAGTGACCTCACGACCCCCATATTCTCCTAAACCGTGTACTGACTTCATAGGAAGAGTCACCAGAGACATGAATATCACTGCCGAGGTAAGTAAACCTCTCAACAAGATCAATACTCTCTTCGCAGACAGACACACTGCTGATGGCTGTGCCCAGGAGGTCATCAAAGGCCTGGATCTTGGTTTTTATCAGGACATTCGCAGGCCCAGACACTCCTCGCTCAGTCTCTCCCGATCAGAGCCTCCTTTGACTTCGTGAAGATCACAGCATCTTCAGCAAAATCAAGATCAGCGAATCTTTCTTCACCCACAGATTACCCACAGCCACTGGACCCCACAACTTTCCCCAATGCAAGCCTTGAATAGAGTAGGAGCAGAACACACTGCTGATGAATCACAGTATCAACTGGGAAAAACGCAGAGGTTCTGTCTCCACTCTGCTCAGCACTCACAGTACCAGTGTACAGGCCGGTCATTATATATCCAGCAACTTGGAGGGGATCCCGTGAAACCTCAGGATGTCCCACAGAGCAGCTGAGTCGAACGCTTTACGAAAATCGACAAAGGCTGCAAAGAAACTCTGCCGATATTCTAAACTATTGTCTTCTACCATGGTTTAGATAAATTCATATTCAAGTCCCGGAGGCAGAGTGAAATAACTTCTTTTGCAGTGTGTGTGGGAAATGGAGCCTTCATGTCTAAAATGGTAGTATGTGTAAGAATGTAATTTACATCCATATCTTCTTTTCGATACATTTGAAATTGCAACACGAGAGTAGGTGGAATCTGAAGAAATGTTACATAACTCTAGAGGCAGAAAGTAGTAAATAACAGGCTTACCCCTTGGTTAGATTACTATGTAATAAAAACCTGCAACTCCTACTGCACCTAGGATGGAGTCCAACTACCCACTCAGCCACCTACCTATAGACATCTAATTTTTGACCATTTTGTATCCAATCACCTAAGTTAAGCTTTATACAATTGCCATATATGTAAAAAATGGTTCATACCTTTATTCTCATCTCATCTATAGCATCCAACACCCAGCCTACAGTACCATCACCACCACAGACGAGGACTCGGACACCTTTGGGAGGAAGGATAGTGCAGAGTTGGAGTGCTTTAATCGGTGCCAGTTTGGTCAAGTCAAACACCTATAAATATGAACAACAGAAATATGAATGACAGAGTACCTCAGATGTAGAGGTTGATCACTTCCAGGACATTAGGGTTAAAGTAGGCTAGTCTCAGGCAACAATTCATCCCTTGTGTCAAGTTATCATCTTTCCAGTTCTACTGTTGAGAAGATGGAAATTCATGCAAGTACAAATTGCTGTTGGCAGCCACATTTACAAACTACATACCAGAGCAAGAAAGGAAATGATTTAGAAGCTACTGAATACTGTATCACCCAGTGCCCTCCACCTCTCATGACCACTACAGGAAGAGGTTTAGGGTGGGATTTAGTCAACACCTGGGGTCAACTGTTGGCAGGAATGTCCAGCTTACTTAGAGCGCTGAGCTTAATGGCTTATCCTAATTAGTCTAATTTGATTAGCAACCACAAACCTTGTAAGGATAAATTCAGTGCTACTTTGTAGAAGGTGATCTGCTGAAACTCGGTAAGCAGGATGAAGAAATCAATGAAGGGACAATTTTAGGTATATATACACAGTAGATGAAGTTTATGATGTTCTACTTTTAATGACAAAATAAACTACATGATTAAAGTGGAAATTTCGAGATTAAAGTTGCCATTTCGTGCTTTTTTCCCCACTGTGTGCCTATTTTTTTTTTCTCAGTACAGTAATCCCTCGCTATATCGCGCTTCGACTTTCGCGGCTTTACTCTATCGCAGATTTTATATGTAAGCATATCTATATATATATCTATATATATATCTATTATATCTATATATATATATATATATATCTATCTATATATATCTATATATATATATATATATATATATATATATATATATATATATATATATATATATAGTGGATTTTTCGCTGCTTCGTGGGTTTCTGCGGACAATTTACTTCTGGTACATGCTTCCTCAGTTGGTTTGCCCAGTTGATTTCATACAAGGGACGCTATTGGCGGATGGCTGAGAAACTACCCAATCAAAGCATGCAGTTAAGTTCCTGTGTGCTGACTGGCTCAGCGACGGAGCGCCAAATTCGATTCCGCTGCATTAACCAGGAAGTCTTGTCTCGCTCATTCAGCATCAACGTGTGTTTCACTGTGTAAAGAGTTAACTGTTGTGTTTATCTTTGTGCGTAGTCAAGCCCTTCATTATGGCCCCAAACCGATCTGCTCCTGCTACTGCTTCAGGAGCCGTGCCCAGGCGCCAATGGAAGATGCTAACGATTTCTGAAAAGGTAAAAGTTTTGGATATGTTGAAGTAAAGGAACAGCTACACCGCTGCAGGACGCCATTACGGCATCAATGAGTCCACGATTCTTTTTATTTAAAAAGGAGGAAAAGAATATAAGATCTATGGCTGCAGTGTCCTTTAACCAGGGTGCAAAACGAATTGTAAGTGGAGGTAATAAGGCAGTAAGTACAGATGGAATCTGCTTTAGGGATTTGGATTGAAGACTGCCGGAAGAAGAACAATGGTGGTGCTACACAATCGCCTGAAGAGGCTCCTTTAGAAGAGCTGTAACGCTCTCCTTTGTTGTGCAGTAAAATTAAACTCATCGTTATCGGACAAGTCGTTGTGTCATTGTTGGTGTGTACCCATAACTAAATTTCTACGTACTTAGTACATGTACGTACGTTTATTGTAACTGTACACACATTTTATACAATTTTTCTTTCATTGTAGGTATTTATTGCCGGTGGCCTGTCTATCTTAATGGCTGTAACATATGTGATATCGGAGATGCTCTACAGTATCTTTAAAATAACATTTTGGTTTTATGTACAGCATTTACATGTTATAGATTTTTCACTTATTTTTATATTACCTAATCAATTACAATATGTTTAAAACTGTATTACGTATTAAATAAAACTCCTTAATGATATATGATACGTATGTTTGTGAGTAGTATATAAACAGTGTGTTTACATACATAATTTCAACGAATCTTACCTAATAAACCCTTTGTATTTTCTTAGTTATGCTGTATAACTGTGCGGAGAATATTTATAAACAGTGTGGGAGAGTTTATAAGGGCTTAAAATGTATAAAAATAACCATACAAACATATGATTTCTACTTCGCGGATTTTCACCTATCACGGGGGGTTCTGGAACGCAACCCCCGCGATTGAGGAGGGATTAATGTACTCTAATAAGCTTTCATATGACACTCAGTTAGTGAGCTAAGACTCGCCTTTTCATGGTGACTTTGAAATCTGACAACTTCTTTTTTATTTTGGGCACTGTGTGAATTTGTGAACTTGAGCTTTCGAGTTTCTCCAACACGCTATGTCACTCGATCAACTTCCTTTTGTTGTTTATACCACTGTTTAAACCAACAAATAGTACGTTTTTCTTTGCCTCCACTTGGTATTTGCTGAAATTCTTCTATTTTCCTCCGTACTTTTGCCATTTTGTGTTTCACAAAAGGCTGAGCTTAAAAGCTATTTATATGGATTTGCATATTCAAAGAAGCTTATTTCTGGGAGGAGTTTGGGGAATGGCAGCAGGTGCGTGCATGTGCGTTACTTTTCACGCTGACCGGGATTTATGGAGCGGAAGAACGTGGAAGTTGGCGAACGCACAGATTTATGCATCTGGATTTTTTTGTGTGTACGCACACTTCCACTTTTGTCCTTACACCATGCTTTAATGTGAATTCTATGCACGCCGTTATGCATGAGGCCCCTGGAGTGGCCAAGTCAGAGTCCAGAATGCAATATAAAAAGTCTGCTCACTCACAATCACCATGCAAAATGACAGAGCTTGAGCAGTTTTGCATAGAACAATTGAGAAAAACTGATGTGCAAAGCTGATAGAGAGCCCCGAGATTGTAACAGGTGATGTGAATTCTTATGCAATCCATTTAACTCTGTGCAATCAATTATTTTGTGTTTTATACTGTAAATAATTTATACCACTTTGCACAGATTTGCTTTCACATTGACATTTTCAGTTGATCAGTGTGAAAAAAGCCAAATTAAACCCACTGTGGTACAATGTTGTCTGTCAGTCAGTCATTATCCAACCTGCTATATCCTAACACAGGGTCACAGGGGTCTGCTGGGGCCAATCCCAGCCAGCACAGGGTGCAAGGCAGGAACAAACCCCAAGAAGGGCGCCAGCCCACTGCAGGGCACACACACAAACCAAGCACACACTAGGGACAATTTAGGATCGCCAATGCACCTAACCTGCATGTCTTTGGATTGTGGGAGGACACCGGAGCGCTGGGAGGAAACCCACACAGACACGGGGAGAACATGCAAACTCCACGCAGGGAGGACCCAGGAAGCAAACCCAGATCTCCTAACTGCGAGGCAGCAGCACTACCACTACGCCACCGTGCTGCACGGTTCAATGTTGTGTAACAGTAAAATGCTGGTGAATACTTTTTATAGGCATCGTAACAAACAGAATATTTTTCAAGTATCCCATAAAAAAAGGAAAGTTGGACCTTTACAGTACAGCTTACCTGTAGAGGGTTGAGGAGCATTTTGAACTCCCCTAGAAGTTCCTCTCCCATGTTATTTCCACTGCGTGTGTTGGCTAAGACAATAAGTGGTGTCCAGTTAGGACCACAGATAGATGCCAACTACAAGTAAAAGAGAAGATGGAAAATGGTAAGAGAAAATGGTAATTCATCTAAGGGAAGAAGAAGAAGATCTGACATTGACATGTCCAGCAATTTTCAGTTATATATATGAACATGGTCTGGTGACAAGACCAGCAACTGCCCAATGACTGGAAGTCATGGAATGCAACACGGGCTTAAGGCATTTTGAAATTACACTATGGCTTACATATCAGTGTTTTCAGGACAATTTGTTTGACAAATGCTGAAAAAAAATCAATCTGTCCATGTTGAAATATCACAAACAAACTTTATACCTTTTACAAAAATAATTAGTAAGTCTCAATAATTGATGCTTTTTTGTTACACTTTGTTAATTGTCCTTTCACATGAACTTTGGGGTTCAGAGTGCACGATCAGCCTTTGCACCCCTGGGGCAATTTTCAGGTTAAGGGCCTTGCTCAAGGAGTAGGATCCCTTCTGGCAGTAAATGGATTTGAACTGGCAGCCTTCCAGATACCAGCGCAGATCCTTAGCCACAGAGCCAACACTCTGCCATGTGGACTCAACAAGTGTTTCTTGTCACAACAATCTTTTCAAAACCACATTTCCTATGGTTAAGCTTTGTCTAACAACATAAAACACTACAACCAAGAAGTCAACTCAAAACACAATGCAGGAAACATATTTGGTGCTGGATGTGTCAGTTAGGAGCACTCCAATTTAGGGAATAATATTAGAAGTAACTCCCAAGAAATATTAAAAAAGAAAATGAAAAGTAAAAACAAATGGTGCCATTTTACACCTGTTTGATTGATATAATGACCATTTTGGCATATTACAGTGTGATCCTAAGGCATTGCTTTCTGCAAAATGAAGTTCAGTTTGCTGTAATCCGTAAGCTTATTCACTCCCGGGTATATCTGTTGTGAATTAAAAATAAGGTAAAATAAAAATCCTAACACTTACCTTGCTTTTTGGTTGAGATATTTATGTATTTTTATGCAAATTTTATAGCTACCCGTGGATGGAGTGTGGATGCCAAAACAGTCCTGTATGCATTGTACACTTGTTTCTTTAATCCTTGGCATAAACCCTGAGTGTGACTCCGGCTCGGAATTCTATGCAATTACGGTGAACCACGAGTCAGACTCAGGCTGACATGTAATGATCAGCTTTACATTTTTAAGTTGGAACAGAGGGAGTGGGAGAGTATTCTGCTGCCATCTAGTGGACGAAACAACATCATGCTGCAAAAATGTGGGTTGTTGCCACACTGAGGTAACTCATCAATATTCATGAGTGAGGCGCAGCCTCTAACTAAAATCACAATAGCACTGAAAAACCATGAAGCTGAATCATTGTCCAATTGTCCAAACTGAGTGATAGTAATGATGATGTGAATTGGTCAACAGACATTAATACGGAAAGTGAAACTGATGCATGATATGGCGCATTATGACCAAACCGCCATGATATGCCTGGTGAATTTGGTCGTGTGAAGCTTCAGCATGGTGTGACAGTAGCTGTGTAACAAAAAGGCAAAATAATTGAGATCAACAAGCAAAACATTAGCCCACTATGCATTGTTCATAATCCGGGAACTGTCAAGGTTCATATGGAAGTCACCAAGTCTTGCACTGTGGTAGCCTGCAATAACACAAGTGGAGTGTCGAGCGCGCGGATCAGGTACTGACACTCTACCCTCTCATGAGGAAGCAAGAAACAGACCTCTACTGTCCAGACTATGACATCGGTCTGTGTGCTGATGACTGCTTTAAAACATGTCACATGAAGGACGTGTATTCAATCTGCATGAGTACAGCAATGGACACTAGACATACCTTTTCTACTGTAAATACCAAAAAGTCAACACAAGAACATATCTCGGTTATACGTGATAACATTTTTTTCTTGTCGGAAAAAATAAAAATCAATGTTTTTGGCTCATTTCTCCTGGGGTAAACCTACTGCTGAGAAGGTTAATTAACTTAATAACATAAACGCAATTCAAATTCAGATGGTTTTCTGCCAGGTTTCAGAAAATAAGGTTTTTAAAACATAGTACCTTGAACTCTGATTGAGTATAAGTAGGCAAATTCAGTGCATCTAGTATTTGGATTCCTCAAAGTGGACAGGAAACAATTTGGAATTGTCCATAAAGATTAAAATATAAAGGAACACAAAACATATTATATTCTACAAAATTGCACTTCCAGTGTTAATTCCCATTCCAGTATTCCCAGGGCTGTTCATACATTATCACCTGTATAAAAAACGACATGCTACACTATAATAAATTTTGACACACTGGAAAATAAATCGAAAAGGGCAACAATCGGGATTTCTATATACACTGGAGAAGCTTAAAATACTTGATGCCACAATCCACTGGATTGGCATGGGGAAGTCACCTTGGCATAATCTTCTGGCTGCCCACGTCCCAGCTGGTTCACATTGTGCAGATAATGCGGCGGAATGATCAGGTTTCTGAACTCCCCAAAATTACACTTCTCTCCCTCCGGCAGAGACGGCTTGCAGTCATCATGGACGGTCACCTGGCACCAAATGCACCTGTAATGAAAAAAATGTAAGCTTGAGGACCTTCATCTAATTTTGCTATTTGTGCAGTGTGTCCTCATTTTTGGGTCACTGTCCTTTGACATTATTTGCATCTTTTTTTCTGTTGATTAGTGTAAAAGCCAAATTAAATTCCCTCTGATTCAATGTTGTAGAAAAATGAAGTGGGGAGACATCCGAAATGGCGACCATTTTTATAGACACTGTAAAAACAGAGTTTTGGGAGCTAAACAATGAGATGAAATGAGGAAAACAGACAGTATTTATTAACCACAGTTTAACATGAAAGAAGATCTACTAAGCAGGTCCTTATCTTTGTCAAGTGTATCGGTTTCTTCCTGGTTAGAGCAACTGACACCAGCAGTGAAGTGAGATAAGGGCCGGGAGGTGACGGGTAAAAGGATCTTTGGCAGAAAGTGAATGAGTGCTGTAACTGAGTTTGGTGCAAGAGCCTGAACTGTATCCGTGATCTACAATACGCTGTTTTCACTTGGAAGCCATAGTTTAGGATTTTTTAATTAAAATAAGCAGGTTACAAAATGAATGCATGAATGAATAAAATATTAATGTGTTTTATTTCATTTCCTTGTAATTACGAAGACACATTTAAAAATGGGGTAAGCACTTTCTATAATTACTTTTCAACAAGCAGGCTGTGTAGTCTTGTGCTGAGATATCGGACTTCAAACCACAAGGTAGCTGACAGTTTTCAAAACTCACTCACTGTATGAAAAATTAGACAACACAACTGTGCTCATAAAGTGCCTCGGGATGTTGTTCACTATAGAACATCCATCCATCTTTCTAACACACTCATCCAGGGCAGGGTCACAGGACAGCTGGAGCCTATCCCAGCAATCTTAGGGCAGAACACCTGGTCAGGGAGCCAGTCCATCACAGGATGAACACGCACACACACTCACACAGGTCCATTTTAGCAATGCCAATTCACCTAACCCGCATGTCTTTAGACCAGGGGTCTCCAAACTTTTTTCCCTGAGAGCTACTTTTACAAAATGAAAATGGCCGAGAGCTACTCCTGTTTTCTAACGTTTATTCTCATAGCTTACTTCAACCTGAGTTGAACTGAATAAGTTTGTTTTGCCTGAATATTTACAAAATGTTGGTGTCCACAACTTGCATTTTGCATTAAAACATCCATCCATCCATTATCCAACCTGCTGTATCCTAACTACAGGGTCACGGGGGGTCTGCTGGAGCCAATCCAAGCCAACACAGGGCACAAGGCAGGAAACAAACCCCGGGCACACACACATCCACACACCAAGCACACACTAGGGACAATTTAGGATTGCCAATCCACCTAACCTGCATGTCTTTGGACTGTGGGAGGCAGGGGTGCGGAAATCCAACGCCCGACTTGTCCGACACGGGTAAATTGACCGTCGGACTAGCGTGTTTTTCTGGTTTCAGTTTTCCGTGGACAAGTTCAATTTTCTGGAGAAAAAAGAATTAACGTGCGCTGTGCAGGGTACATTTTTACCACTACTTTCACATTTTAAACATTTGGGTACATACTTCGTGCGGAAACAGTCTACTTAGGCATGTTCTTCATGTCTCAGATTGGTCTTCAATATTGTTTACAAAATGACAGCTGATTTTTCAAGGGGGAAAACACTCTTACGGTCTTACATAAGTATTTTACCCTACTATTTACACGCTTGGAGATGCAGTCATTTTTTTCATGCTGACATTACGAGGTAATCTGATTTTTCATTATAATCAATAACTTTTATATATTATTAATAAAATTAATTGTTTTTACGTAGAAATGAGGTCATTTTACTTACAATGCAAATGTTTCCACCACATAACAAAGCTTGTTCGGCAGTTAATCTTTCCTGAAATTTGCAATTTCGCGTAGGTTGTGATATACGGAGGAGTTAAGAAATTTATTGCATGACAACATCAATTTTGATGATCTGTCTGTAGATCGTTTTTGATTAGAAACTTTTTCATATAAAACAAGTTGGTTTCGCGCTGTCAGTTTATTAAAAATAAAGAAGAAAACATTCTAACGGTTTCCAAACGTTATGAAATATCTATAAAAATCTTCACTTAGACGCGATTATTTTTTCCCGACAACATCGGTAATATTTACTTCTTTGGTAAATCAGTCCAGGAACCATGCAGTTCAGCTCAAGCAGAAATGAACAGCATTCAGCCCATGCTGTCTGAGAGAAAAGAAATTCTTAGGGGAGAAGATGTCGCAAGACAAAAGCTGAAGAACATGGCAGAAAATGAATCAGGACAGTGTTCTGTTATGTAACTTTAAAAATGAAATGGAACTAGTGTAGCTATAATGAAGGCATTGTTTATTAGTGAGTTAAAATAAGGCAATCTTTTATATAATGTTCTAAAGCAAAGTGGCAAAATACTACTCCTTGAAAGAACTTTTTTCAGTTTTAAAATGGAAAGCAGTTTTGGTATCAAAAAAAATACCAAAATAAAAAAAATAGTAAACTATTTTTCACTTTTGTTATTTGTTTATGGGCAAGTGAATTTAACTGGCGGACAAGTGGATTTTCTAAGTTTACTTGTCCGTGGACAAGTAGAAAAATTTTTGATTTCCACACCCCTGGTGGGAGGAAACTGGAGAACCTAGAAGAAAACATCACAAAAAAATATTGAGTTCACCTGCAAGTGTATTTTGTATGTCTGTATGCATTTCCTAGTGTATCTCACACCATTGAATTAAAACATGAATGCTGTCAAAACAGAACAATGCAATTCCAAATCCACAGATATTCCTTATTCATTTGTCATTTTGTTATGTGTCACCGTGTCACTTTCTTCACAGGTCCAGTTGTGTGTGCGATGTGTTGTTTATGGCGCTTTTCCACTGCATAGTACGGCACAGCACGGTTCAGTACAGCTCACCTTGGTTCGGCTCAGTTCGGCTCGGTTTGCGTTTCGACTGCAGTTTAGTACCGCTTTAGAGTGGGCGGGATTATTCACGTGTCGTTATAGTTGCGCCGACCTCCTGAAAAACTTTTTCATTCCGCGTCGCCCCATCCAGCTCTCGCTGGATCTGCTCCTCAGCTACCAACGAGAGGAACGTCTGTACTTCCTCATAGACCACAAACAGCCATTTTTGGTTAAAACAAAATGGTGCGTCCGAACCTTCGCTGGCTGTGCTAAAAATCTAGCGGGTCTGTTGTGTCTCGTGTCGCAAGTTCAGTGACGCAGTAATGACGATTTTCTCCGGCCAATCAGTGACCAGCAGAGTTTACACGTCACGTTTTGGTAACGGTTCGGCGCTTGGAACCTCGGCTGAGGTGGTACTAAAAAAAGGACCAGGTACTGTTCCCAGTGGAAAACCCCCCAAAAGTGAGCTGAACTGAACCGTGTCGTGCCGTACTATGCAGTGGAAAAGCGCCATTAGTTAGTCAGATGACTGGCACTGCATGGAGCCAACAAGAGAGGCAGGTGTCTGGTGGACTGGAGCCACTGAGGTGCATGGTGGAGTGGAGCCATTTCAATGTTTGTCTGTCAGTCTTGTTCTGAACTTTGATTTCTTGACATTCACGTCAGACTCACAGAGGTATGGAGACCCAAACAGAGCAGACATTTTCAGAGCTGCTTGGTGAAGATTCTTATAGTTATCTGGCTCTACTAAGCTCCAGAAATGCTGAGAATGCTGTTGAGACTTTAACTGCACATTATTTTAAAGGTTTACTAATATATATAAAATCCAATGTCTCTCTGTCTGTCTGCCTGCATTTCATGTGAGAACTACTTAACGGATTTAGATCGGGGTTTTTTCTATAATTTGCTTGAGCATTCAGGTTGATTTTGCGACTTCTCTCATTTCACTATGTATCATAGGTCGCTTGCTGTACCAATTTATTTGCGTGAATCCGAGAAACACAAAGTGAGCTGAGTGGAGGGGCCTTACTCACTCACTCGTCAGCTTCGAGGCGTGTTCTTTAACTCTGCTTAGCTAGCGAACGGGAGAATAATTGAATTCAACTTTGTTTGATATTTAAAATAAAGTGTTACTTAGGTCTTGATGAGTCCGAGTCCGGATATTCTCTTAAGTGTATGCCACATTGAAAAGATCGATTGCAATTCAGATTGTGGATTTTTTTGGAAAGATCGCCCACTAATTTGACTACTCAAGTTTTCAAATTTATGTAGGATTCATTAACCCTTTGGCGAGCTACTGGGACAGAACTGGTAGCTTGCGGGTGACATGTTGGAGACCCCTACTTTAGACTATAGGAGGAAACCACAGTGGGCACAGGGAGAATAAGCCAACTCTATGAAAGCAGCACTCCAGTCTCAAGGAATAATAATTCAAACAGAATAACCAAGACAAATGTGGAAAATCACAGTTAAAAACTAACCTGGGACCGTTAAGGCTGGTGTGAAAACAAGATGAGGTTCAAGATGGTCATTTTAGGGGCTACTGACTGTTGGGTATCAGGGTGACACTGATGGCTACCCTGTTGGGTTATGTAAACCACATGGTGTCAAGAGCATAAACAGGCATTCTGTAACATTACGATTACTCCTTTACTCGTATGTAACAAGACCTTAACAATGGCTTCTGTTAGTCTTCATCATGCTTATAAAGCATCAGTAGGTCGGTTATTCATGTCTGTGCTGTGAAGAGAGTAGACCTAATGGTAAAAATGACTTGTGAATATGAAGGATTCTCCGGTCTTATACTAAATACGGAATACCAAGAGAAATGGGTCTCAGTTAAGCCACGTCAGATGACTCCAAAGTGAAGTTTTGTTAGCAGGTCACATTGCAGAGATGAATAAACACTTTACTGATACTTTAGAAGTGTTATGAGTGTTTCTTAAGGTCTTGTTACCTCGTCGTAAATGAGTAAGAGATGCATTTTTGCAGTGCCTAAGCTAAAGTCTTACCAAGCATTCTTATGAGCTGCAATTAGCTGATAACACAAGCAACCATTTTCTAAATGCAGGTATTCTATAACAGGAAGCTACAAAGACACAAAGCAGCCCAACAGGATGCCAGTCCAGTACAAAATATGTACACTCACATAGCAGCCATCGAAAGCTAATCTCGAACTGCAGTCAAACTGATAGCACGTCTGATAAAAAGGAAAAAAATCTGTGGAATTTCATATATGAATTCGCTTATTTTTACGACAATGAATTTTGTACACATGTCCTGGGATACATTTTTATAACCAACAAAATTCTTCAAGAATGAAGCAATCATTACCTCATATTACATGACAAGCAACACCAACCTGGCAAGAAAAAACAAGAAGCTCTAACTGAACCGAACAAGTCTGAAAAATCCAATGTTATATAAAACTAGGGGGCTTCGCTCGCCAACCCCCATTTTTGTTTTTCTGGATACACACCTTTAAGATTTTTTTTCTTTGAATTGTTGCTACTTCATTAGTTTCATTTTTATTTCAGAACGTCTGGAAAAACAATATTTGGAGTCTTTCGAGTCCCAATATGCTGGATCTTTTAAATGAGGTCAGTTAGACATGTGTTTAATGACTTTGTACCATAATTCAGGATACCGGGAGGTTTCTCTGTTTGGAATTTCAGCACAGACAAAGCGATCTTCATCATCAGCAGTTAATCATTTTTTTGACAAAGTAACCAATAAATGCATGCGCGGTAAACCCCGTTTTTGAAATTCTCTTGACTTAAACTTCAAAGCCTTACAATATTTACATACTGACATATCACCTGTGTCCATAAATTCGATCTCTATTCGCCTTTTCGTTATTTCTCCGAGTAATAATTTCTCTTTCTTTGCGCTAATGCGATGTTTACTTTCTTTGTTTTGACACCGTCGTTTTTTTCTGCTTTCATAATCTGTATCTTGCTCTGCATGTACTGTATTTCTACGAGTCTTCTGAATTCCATTTTTCATTATCTCTAAGCTGCTCTGCATGTGAGGGTTTTGGCCCCTTGTTTTTTAAGCTCTTTATGACGTTTTACTTTGTTTTCTACTCTTTGTCTTTTATTTCTGACCTCGCTTTGTCCTGCTTTTGTTTCAGTGACACCTGGTCTGTGGTGATTACTTTCCCTTTTTCGAGTAATAATTTCCACTGCGATCTTTACTTTCTTTTTTTTTATACTTTCTAAGTTTCCTACTTTCATATTCTTTAACTTTCTCCACACGTGTATCACCCCACTGGTAGCTCGCGAGTGACGTGTTGGAGACCCCTACTTTAGACTATAGGAGGAAACCATAGGAGGAAGGAGGAAACCAGGTCTAAGTGTACATCTTTCACCATCTTACAATGCTGTGACTGCAGCCACTCCCCAACTCTCTGTGAATGGTACTCATGGCCACTGATCAATGGACAATTTGTTTATCATTCATCACACAGCCCATTGTTAGTCAATGGTGCCAGTTGTGGACATTATGCAAAGGTACTGTTTATAAGGTTGGAGAAACCTGCAGTCAACTGAGACTGAGGATGTTACTTGGATGAGTGATGTAACGTATCCCCCTCAAAAAAAAACAAACTATGTGCAGATGAATAGAATAAACTCTCTAGAATAATATTTTATTTATGTATTTCCTATGCTCAAGGTGCTTACACACGTGGACAAAATTGTTGGTACCCTTCAGTCAATGAAAGAAAAACTCAAAATGGTCATAGAAATAACTTTAATCTGACAAAAGTAATAATAAATAAAAATTCTATGAAATTTAACCAATGAAAGTCAGACATTGCTTTTCAACCATGCTTCAACAGAATTATTTTAAAAAATAAACTCATGAAACAGGCCTGGACAAAAATGATGGTACCCCTAGAAAAGACTGAAAATAATGTGACCAAAGGGACATGTTAATCCAAGGTGTGTCCACTAATTAGCATCACAGGTGTCTACAATCTTGTAATCAGTCAGTGGACCTATATATAGGGCTCCAGGTAGTCACTGTGTTGTTTGGTGACATGGTGTGTACCACACTCAACATGGACCAGAGGAAGCGAAGGAAAGAGTTGTCTCAGGAGATTAGAAAGAAAATTATAGACAAGCATGTCAAAGGTAATGGCTATAAGACCATCTAGAAGCAGCTTGATGTTCCTGTGACTACAGTTGCACATATTATTCAGAAATTTAAGATCCATGGGACTGTAGCCAACCTCCCTGGACGTGGCCGCAGGAGGAAAATTGATGACAAATCAAAGAGACGGATAATACGAATGGTAACAAAAGAGCCCAGAAAAACTTCTAAAGAGATCCAAGGTGAACTTCAAGCTCAAGGAACATCAGTGTCAGATCGCACCATCCGTCGTTGTTTGAGCCAAAGTGGACTTCATGGGAGACGACCAAGGAGGACACCATTGTTGAAAACAAATCATAAAAAGCCAGACTGGAATTTGCCAAACTACATGTGGACAAGCCACAAAGATTCTGGGAGAATGTCCTATGGACAGATGAGACAAAAATTGAACTTTTTGCCAAGGCACATCAGCTCTATGTTCACAGACGGAAAAATGAAGCATATCAAGAAAAGAACACTGTCCCTTCTGTGAAACATGGAGGAGGCTCTGTTATGTTCTGGGGCTGCTTTGCTGCATCTGGCACAGGGTGTCTTGAATCTGTGCAGGGTACAATGAAATCTCAAGACTATCAAGGGATTCTAGAGAGAAATGTGCTGGCCAGTGTCAGAAAGCTTGGTCTCAGTCGCAGGTCATGGGTCTTGCAACAGGACAATGACCCAAAACACACAGCTAAAAACACCCAAGAATGGCTAAGAGGAAAACATTGGACTATTCTAAAGTGGCCTTCTATGAGCCCTGACCTCAATCCTATTGAGCATCTTTGGAAAGAGCTGAAACATGCCGTCTGGAAAAGGCACCCTTCAAACCTGAGACAACTGGAGCAGTTTGCTCATGAGGAGTGGGCCAAAATACCTGCTGAGAAGTGCAGAAGTCTCATTGACAGTTACAGGAATCGTTTGATTGCAGTGATTGCCTCAAAAGGTTGTGCAACAAAATATTAAGTTAGGGGTACCATCATTTTTGTCCAGGCCTGTTTCATGAGTTTATTTTTTAAATAATTCTGTTGAAGCATGGTTGAAAATCAATGTCTGACTTTCATTGGTTAAATTTCATAGAATTTTTATTTATTATTACTTTTGTCAGATTAAAGTTATTTCTGTGACCATTTTGAGCTTTTCTTTCATTGACTGAAGGGTACCAACAATTTTGTCCACGTGTGTAACAACAGTGTATTGCAATACGAGAGCTGTCAAGTAGCACAATTACATTAAGAAACCAGACAGTGCTCCGGATTTCCTTTTTTAAGTTGGCATGTACAGCCAAACCATGCAAAGGGTGAATGTCGCACCTTGTTAGTCAATTTATGGACTCCAGCACGGTGGGCATTATGGAATTGAAGTTTGGCCGAGATATTCCTGACGCGTTGGCCCGTCGTTCCTTCTGATAGGCGGCTGTTGCCAGAAAGCCAACTGTTATTAAAACCTGCATATGAACAGGTAGAGCCCAACTTTGGGCATTCTGTCTACTTAATGCCGGGGCACGGCTCTTGAAAGTCGAAATTGGCTCATAAGCCAGTCATCATTACGGGTAACAAAATGTGACTGGTGCTCATTCTCTTCATATATGGCCATTTTTATAGTCTTCAGGCAGTGCCAAACAAGCCACACTGAGTTAAACCATTAGGCTATGAACAAACTGTAGGCCAGGGGTCCTCAGTCACGGTCCTGGGGGGCCGCAGTGGCTGCAGGTTTTTGCTCCAACCCAGTTGCTTAATAAGAAGCTCTTATTGCTCAAGTAACACTTCTGCTTCAATTTACTTGTCTTGCTTGTTAAGATTTTGAACCCTTATTGCTTATTTTAGTCTTAAGCAGCTGTGTTTTTGGTTTTTGAATGTGCCTAATTACCAATAACATGCAAATGACAAAAGAGACCAGCATTTCTCCATTTAGCTTGTTACCATTTACACCCGTGTGTATTTCTCATGCAGTATTGGGTTTAATTAAATGCTTAGAAGAGAAAAAAGTAAATGCCTAGATTTACTTATTATCCATTTTAGCCTTCAGATCATTTGGATGATATCTTTAGACCATAGAAAGGGGAAGAAAATATAGGATGATATGAGAATTACCTGACATAGCAGAGTTAAAGCACTAATAAGCAATGAAATTAAATTATTGGCCAGAATTGCTTTCTAATTAAGCAGAACAAGTTGGAACAAAAACCTGCAGCCACTGCGGCCCTCCAGGACTGTGATGGAGGACCCCGGCCGTAGGCCATGAGATTCAGAACTTTCTGTACACTGGGAGTGAATCGTGTCCTGTGTGTTTACTACACTTTGACTGAGAAGTGACAACAGGCAGCCAATATAAACTGACAAAAAATAAAAACAAGGTTCATCAGTGCAAAAACTGCATCGTCAGGAGAAAGTTGATTTCCTGAATATGTGATGTTGCACTCCTCAATTATTTTCTTACATTCATTGTGTTACAAAAATAAAAGGGTAAAATGGACCCAATATAAAGTTTTTACTTATTTTTGTATTTTAGTCCCTGATCCTGATTTATTATTCATGTATATGATGGCCACAGATTTGGGGTATATGCATGTGCCTAGTGGGGTTAAGTAAGGCAGGTGGTCTTGGTACAACAATCACCAAGGCTGAGTAAATCAACAAAATCTTAGGGGCTGATGGACGATGAAAACTGTCAAATCACACAAACAGGGCCATTCACATTCACTGGAACCACAACATGTATATCAGAAAAACATCGATGGAGGACTTCTACCTAGACCACTTAGATTAAAAAGATGGTACAAATAAAAGTGACAACATGGAGGACCTGAAGTGCATAATTGGGTAGCACTTGCTATAGTTACCTGAAGTCGCAGAGGGTGGGCTGGGCGCCGCACTGGCCCTTGCACACGGCGCAGTAACTGCAGAGGGGCACATTACCGCGTACCCAGTGGTGTGCTACGAAACCCCTCGCGGCCGCCGCCGCCACCACTTCCTTGCAAGGTAGATTCCGCTCAGCAATTCGCAGACAGCCCTCGTCTGAACAAACCCCACAACCGTGACAGAAGGCCCCGTGGAGGATGTGCTGGCCGCATACGGAGCAGTAGGTGGGCTTGTTGAAAAGGTCAGTGTAGCTCCAGCTGTGCTGACTCCGGCTACGCCGCAGGATGCCCCTGATGCGCCTGGCCCGCTGGGAGCGGCGGTAACTCCAGCCCAGCGTGATCAGGACAGGCAGGAGGATGGCGATGCCGGTCCATACCAGCAACCTTCTATCCAAAAACCAGCTGGTCTCTTCCATCACTCAGCGAGGACCCGGCGTCATCACTCTGTGCTGCTCAATTCCGGTGTATCACCCAAGCCGAGTTCGACGTTTATAACCAGGTTACCTCCCTGCCGTAATTATTCCTAACGAGGATGTCCACGGCCTGGCATTCACTGCAAAGGTTCACTCGGGCACCTCTCTGTACCTCGATCCACGGGGTTGCTTTTCAGTCACTGTTCAGTTGCACCCCGCGCATCCCTCCAGCTAAGCCTGGCGCTTTCCTTGAAACTGATTGTGCATCGCTCTAACTGTCGCATGACTTTTCACCCGAGCACTTCGTTGCTTATCAGTCACTGTCTGGTTGTGCCCATCACATCACTCGCGCTGAGCCTGACAATTCACTTGGACAACTTGGTGTGCATCTCTCCCATTGTAAAAGTGTTCGGTGTATCACTCCAGCTGTGCCCGTATTGGGGCATATCACAAAACCGCTCGCTCATCTCGCGGTCACAAGCCGTAAGCCTTTACGCCAGTTCGCCAGTGGCGGTGGTGGTGGTGAGCCACTTTAAGAGCTGCCGGAAACAATGTCGTGACGTCACAAAGACCGTCTTCCTCATTGCCGGCGCAGGGCACTCCCGAGGATACTTCCGGTGCTGTGCATTTTGTAATAACGGCATAAAATGTGCGGGCTAGGAAGGGACATTGTGGAGTTTACGAGTTTGATTTTCGTCTATGTGAGTTTTCATTCGACATCAAAAAGACTTGCCCGTAGGTAAAGTAGCGTTTAGATGTGGCCTTATATTGTAGTTGCGTGTCAGCCTGACGGTTGGCATTCTTTACATCAAATCCCCCAGTATTACAAAACAAGTGGCAAAATGTGAGCTTAATAACAAGCGTACTTTTTCTACTGAAATGTTATGTTAGCAAAGATCAAAGTCTTCCGGTAAACAGGTATCACATTCTCAAATCGGTACAAATATCCATGCAATTGACCGGAAAGTAAAAATGTATTCCCAGCCTTTGTGTTTTTTTCGTGTACAAGCTAATTATTCTTATATTTTGTAATACTGCGCATATACCAATGGTGTCAAAACTAAAGTAGACCTAAAAATAGTTTTAAGGTAAATACCTAACGTAACCTTAACACATTTTAAATCTGTAAACTAAGACGCTTTTGTAAAAAGTCACAGTGGCGCTCCAGTGTGTCCCTTCAAACGACAAGTCAAAGCTAAAGTGCCATCAAAACGTTGTCTACATAAATAGATGTGATTGGCACTGAAGATTTGAAATCCAATGATAGGTAGCGTGCAGATTTGATAGATTATATCAGTTTAGTTTGAAGCAGTAAATTGCAAGTCAGAGATTGTTTTTACAGTTCTTATTTAATTTCAGTTTTTTTTTTATTTTATTATTACAGCTTTTCCAAGTCAAATTATCCTTTAAAAAAGGGTTTTTATGACTGGAGTTTTGTTCAGAAATGACCCAGGTTTCTATTTGTTACTGAAACAGTAACAATTGCTGCCTGGGTTTAAATCCTGTATTTCATTTGTACAGTGCCCATAAAACATATTTAGATCCTTGGAAGTTATACAAGGGTACAGCAAAAGGCAATTTGAAAATGATCCAAGGCCGTCTTAACAACATCATAGGCCCCCGTGCAAAGTAGTGCTCTGGGGCTCCAGCTTTGATAGTAAATCAGAAACATGGTGGGACCCCAGCCAGCCAGTGCCCATACGTTAAGACGGCCCTTAACCTCAACGGATAGAAACTGGCACAAAACCACACATTCACAATGACTTATGGGTAGTTGAAACACTCCCAGTGTAGCTACCACTGTGCCATTAATCTAGCTGAAGCCGAGGTCAAATGAACATACATAGATAGATAGATAGATAGATAGACAGATAGATAGAAAAAGTAGTAAAAAGTGTCCAGGGAACGAGTCCACATAAAAGAAAGTGATAGGAGTGATCAGTAAAATAGAGAAAAACGTAGAAAAATAAAGTCGTACACGGAGCTGCTGGAAAGGCTGCCACTCGCCATGGCGCCTGAGTCATATCATCTCATATGATACTGCACCATTGTTCAACAACGCGCCATAGTGAGATTTCTTTGGGCAGAGGGAGTGAAAACTGTTGAAATTCACCAAAGGACGTTGGCTTGTGCAGGTCAGTAAGCTGTTTGGGTACCTGTCTTGTACAAACTTGGGTATCCAAAGTCATCATGCACTGTGGTATGTGCAGATCTGCAGGAGATACCCAGCAACAGCGGACAACGTAATCTGTCGCTCGTCTCTGATGAAGGCAGTCGCTTTGTCGATGTGGGCTAATATGTGCGATGCTGATGGTCGACCAGATTGAGCTTTGTCTGCAACACTTGTTCTTCCCGCGTCAAACCTTTCTACCCATTCATAACCTTTTCGTTGAGTCAGGATGTTTTCACTTCCATACTGAGCCAACATCCTTTGGTGAATTTCAGCAGGTTTCACTCCCTCTGCCCAAAGAAATCTCACTACGTCATGAGAGTGGTGCAATCCTGCCGTCGGGTTGTCCACGTTCACTTGTCCTTGGCTTCAACTGTTGCACTGTGTGCATTTGAACTTTCCATAAGCCTTTGCAAACATATTGCATTAGCCTCTATCAATTGCTAAATCCTAGCGTTGTTAACTTTGACAAGTTGTCAGTCAGTCATTATCCATCCCGCTATATCCTAACACAGGGTCACGGGGGTCTGCTGGAGCCAGTCCCAGCCAACACATGGCGCAAGGCAGGAACAAATCCCGGACAGGGCGCCAGCCCACCGCAGGGCACACACACACCCATACCAAGGACAATTTAAGATCGCCAATGCACCTAACCTACATGTCTTTGGACTGTGGGAGGAAACCCACGCAGACACGGAGAGAACATGCAAACTCCACGCAGGAGGTACCTGGGAAGCGAACCCGGGTCTCCTAACTGCGAGGCAGCAGCGCTACCACCGTGCCACCCTCGACAAGCTGTGAAAAGTGAAATAAAAGAGTTCACAAATGAAGTAACCGTGAAAGCAGGATCTCACCCACAACTTACTGTTTCAAAAGAAATGCTCAACTCTTATTCTGTCCATTCATATAGCCCACTTTACACTTATTCAGTAATCGTGGGTTTTAAAATTGAAAGGTAAACCTGCCAATTGAGACGAGAGGCCGTAGCTTCAGTATGTGGTAGACGTTTACGGCTCTTGGCTTCCGGAGCTGAAGTGTGAGTTGTGAAAGGTATGTCAGGCATTCAGCTTAAAAACATTTTGGATTGCTGTCTCTTTTACTTTCAACAGCACATACTTGCCATTTGTATTTGGGATTTATTGCTGAAAAATTAAAAATGATTATCATTTAAATACATTTGCAAGTTATTTCTAGCTACAAACACAATATAGTTATAAAATAAACAGAAGGTGATATGCAACTAAAATACAATAAGACTTCAAGGGCATGCAATACATACAAGGGAACATACTTGTGTATTGTTTTTAATATTAATAAAAGTTTTCTAAATGTACACTATATGGCCAGATGATCGTGGAGCCAATTATTACAGATGGCCACAACAGGCAATTTTCTTTATGTCAGTTCGTACTGCGCAAAGGTCTTAGGCATTTTAGATAATTTCTAAAATATTTGTCTTAGACAGTTTATGTTTTCTGGATTAGTGTGTCAATACAAGTGATTTTATTGTAGATAAAAGTGAAAAAAATACAAGAAGGTATTTGAAAGTTTTTAAAGAAAGAAATTAACAGTATCAGTATACTGCTGCTGGATTATGTGAATTTCCCCTTGGGATTAATAAAGTATCTATCTATCTATCTATCTATCTATCTATCTATCTATCTATCTATCTATCTATCTATCTTATAGTGCCTTTCACATTCTATCTATCTATCTATCTATCTATCTATCTATCTATCTATCTAACATAGTAATAGAGCATTTTCCAGTTAAAAAAATGTGAGATCTTTGTAAGGTCACAGCCCAACGCTCGACTGAGGGGATCAAAATCAGTGACATCGTGTGAAGGTTGAACCAAAGTGATGAAATGAAACACAAAGAGCTGTGTAGAGGGAGCAAAACTGGGCAAGAGACCACCAAACTAAAAAGGTAAACATGCAGTAGGTGTGGTGATTGAATCTGCAAATCTTACACCATGGCCAACCCCATTTACTTGTAAGTTCCAAAAAAAACTTGTTGCCAAACGGAGAATGTGGCTGGTGTTAGTAAGACTCTCTTGTCTGCCTTGTGAAAGTTATGGCACTTCTTAACTCTCGTTGCTCTGGAGAGAAGTGCCACCTCCTTCTGGGCAGGCGTGTTCTTATAGTGCAGAACGGGCGGAGTTAGTTGCCCTCACTGGGCAGTTTCTCTGTACTGTGGAGGAAAAAAAACACAAGACATTTAGCGGCAGTGCCCCCACCCGGCCCAGGGTGGTATTCCATACCTGGGAAGAACTTGGGAGGGTAATCCTCTGACGCACATGTGTGACACTGGGCTTGTCAAATTCTTTTTGACTGACACTTGTGGCTTGCAGAGGGCACTCCTGCCACCAAAACCCGACATAGACAGACTCAGGACACAAGTTCTGCACACACACTTTTTCTTTTTTTTCTTTTCGCCCACATCACAAACACTCTTTTCTTCTTTCTTTTTCTTCTCTCTCTTCGCCTCCACTCCTCCCCCAGCAAGCTTTGCCCACCTCCTCCCGACTCTAACTCCAGGGGTAGTTGCGGCTGGCTCCTTTTACAGGACACCTGGAAGTGCTGCAGGTGCTGGGCAGCACTTCTGGGCATGGTGGAAGTGCTGCCACACAGGGCTCAGTCATTCCTGCAATGCCCCCTGGGGACGTCTATGGAACCCAGCAGGGCTGCTCTGAACTCCAACTCCCCAGGAGCACTATGGGAGTCCAAGGCACCACTGCAACCCTCTAGCGTTCTAGGGGAGGTAATGTCCTGAATATGCTCTCTCCCCCTGGTGCTTCCACTTTATAGGTGTCCAGGCCATATGCCGCACACTGTAAACTGAGAAAAAAAGAAATCAATAGCTCAATATGGTTTTAGGCAGACATTGTCTAACAGAAATTATTAAGTGAATGTTAAAATTCAATACTAACTATACTGTACATATTATTCTGCACATTTGAGTCAATGAGTCTGTTCTAAGTTGCCCATATAATTTCTTATTTCAGTTTGAAATAATTAATTAGTGTTCTATATGAATTAAATAGACTATTGTCCTGTTTGTGAATTTATTGTGTTAGTCCTGCGTAGAACAGGCTGGTATCACCCATTTTGCTTTAGTTTGGCATGTTAGTCCTTTGTGTAAGAGGCAGCTGCCAGACACTTCACTTCTGCTGAAGTTGTAGTTCTCTCTTGACAAGGTCTCTCTTTGAAATGCAGTTCCAAATTCTCGTCTGATAAGTCGGATCAATCACAGACAAAGTGACAACCAGAGATGCACCATTTGATCACTTGGTCAATGAATAAAGAGCTATAACTCAACGATTGGCAACCATGATGGATACAATTTTGCATCAGTTGTCAACCAAAAGGTTTGGCTTATGTGCACCCACAATTCCAATGGCAAAGTGTCAAGTCCTTCCTTTATAACCCTTCTGCTCTCTATGTAGTCTCCCTGCTCTCAGCCTGGCTGTAACTCTTCCCAACAGCAGGATCACCATGTTGGCTATGGTATGGTCACAACACAGGGTGGAGTGATCTCTTTTAGTCTGAAGGATAACCTGGTGCTGGACTAGACAGTCACTCTTGGAATTAGATGAGGGTGCCATGGAGTCTTAACCTTGCTAAAGCAAAGCAAGGTGTATGAACAAGAGAGGGACCCACGTAAGTCACATGTTCATCTTGAGTCAACTGATCACCCATTACCAAACAGATGTACTTTTATGCTAGTCAAAGAGGACCACTGTAAGTGAAACCCAGAAGACAAACTGTGATACATCCCATAACCACAAGGCACAACCAAAGCAAAGAAGGAGAAGAGTTTGTGAACAAAGAAAGAAAAAACGTAATGAACATCCCTTCAGGTTCACTGGAGAAAGGTAACGTAGAGTCAACAAGGACCAAACCATAAGTACACCTACTAGAATGTCGATAATTACTAATTGTAACTTAGTAGTGTGGATAAATCCTGCTAATGTATTCTGGTTATTGGTATCATGCTAACTGAAAAGTAATTAACCTTTGTGTAGGATACATTGATAGATGTAACAACTTTCTCTTCCTACATTCAGTAGGAAAGTTCAGAGGAGCTTCACACATACACACATAGGAATTGTGTTTGTGTTGGGGTAAACCAGTGTTGACTAGCTGGAAGCAAACCAATGCCACCATTACACTACAGACACTAGAACCTGAGTAAGTAGCTAAAGAGCTTATCCGTCTTGACCACATTAATTGAAAGATCAGAATTCATAAGTTACAAGACCTTCTCTTCTTTTTCTTCTTTCGGCTGCTTTGCTACAGCGGATCATCTTTTTCCATCTCTTCCTGTCTTCTGCATCTTGTTCTGTGTGAACGCAGGCCCCGGCACAGACAGACGGACAACATTTCTGCACCCAACACACTCTTTATTATATACACTATTTACAGTTTGCTCACGTGCACCCCCAGTGCCTTCTTGCACCGATTTCCCCAAGTCCAGGCCACACAGTCGTGTGCCTCTTTACTCCTGGCCGCCTCCAGTCCTTCCTCAAGCTCAGTCCGCTTCCTCCCGACTTCCACCAATGATTGGAGGGAGGCGGCCCCTTAAATAAGGCTCCCGGATGAGCCCCAGGTGTTCTCGGCATTCCCTCTTTAGCCACGCCCCAGCGTGGCGGAAGTGTCGGCTGTCTTCCTGGCAGCTCTCCGGGCGCCACATAAAATCTTCCCCCCGGCACTTCCTGGTGTGGCGGAAGTGCCGGGCTCCCGGGATAATTAGGCACAAGCCCTCCTCTCGTCCTCCTGGGCGTCCCGGCCGGGCTCCAGCCCCGGCCGGGGACCACATCTGTTACACCCATCACCTGCATGTCCTCTCTCACCACATCCATAAACCTTCTCTTAGTCCTTCCTCTTTTCCTCTTACCTGGCAGCTCTATCCTTAGCACCCTTCTCCCAGTATACCCAGCATCTCTCCTCTGCACATGTCCAAACCAACACAATCTCGCCTCTCTGACTTTGTCTCCCAACCGTCCAACCAGAGCTGACCCTCTAATGTCCTCGTTTCTAATCCTGTCCATCCTCGTCACACCCAAATCATATCTTAGCATCTTTATTTCTACCAACTACAGCTCTATCTCCTGCTTTGTGGTCAGTGCCACCGTCTCCAACCCATATAACATAGCTGGTCTCACTACCGTCTTGTAGACCTTCCCTTTCACTCTTGCTGATACCCGTCTGTAACAAATCCCTCCTGACACTCTTCTCCACTCATTCCACTCTGCCAGTACTCACCTCTCTTCCACAATCCCCATTACAGTGATCCCTATATCACGCTTCGACTTTTGCGGCTTCACTCTATCGCGATTTTTTCTCATACACGCTTACATCACTATGCATGCGCTTTCTGAGAACTTTTATCTAAGCTCCACGATGGCTCCTAAACGTGCTGCTTTTTCTAAGCCTTCTGGCAATAAAACTAAGTACCTGAACAAGCGGCTTGCTATCCAGGAGAAGGTGAAACTCGTGGATATGATCAAAGATGGCAATACCCTACAAAAGCCTCCTCACGCATATGAAAAGACAACGCCAGCAACTGCCTATCACGATGTTCTTCAGCCGCGCACCCAGACACCCACTGCCTACTCCTAGTACTTCTTCACTGAAGACAACAACGCACCTGCTGAAGATGCTGCACCACCTCTGAAGACTCTCCTACAGAGGTCGTGCCTTCATAGGTTAGTGATTGTGTGTAAGAACTGTGTGTGTGTAATTAAATGTACAGTACAATACTCTACTATATAAAAGCGTTCGGGATTGTCCTTCCGTCCCGTGAGTGCAAAGCATAGCGGTATTCCGCTTATCACAGACTTACTACTTGCGGCTTATGGTACAAAGCGACGCGATGTGAGCAGAGTTCTGCTGCTCCCATCATCCCCTTGCTTTTGTGTGCGATGCGCTGGAAAAATAGACAAAATTATGTCTCTGGAAATAATTAATGTTGATGGAGTACAAATGCCTCACCGCGTAGTAAATATCAGGGAGATGGTGCTTCCTTATTCTCATCTATAGCTTATTTAGTGCATGAAACTCCGTCTTTAGCGGTACAGATTCGGGCTGACATTGTACGAATTTGGACAGGCACTCGAGGAGATAAAAAAACGTAGGTTTTCGGGAGATGTTATGAATGGGCACTTTAATGTTCTCATTCCCTACACTTACATGCCTGATGTACACATGGAGCGCACACAAATTGAGGATAAAAGTCGGTCATCTTAAAAGGCAGGTGAGCCTAGTAATAATATATTTGTAACGTCTAATATGTCTTATTTTCTCGTATTTTGTCTAATATATTGGGTAATACGAGTGTAATGGTGACTAAAGTGTGTTATTTCATGTCTAGAGGGCTCTAATAATGTTAAAAGACGTATTTAGAAGGTCGTAAACAGGTTTTCTATACTCTAACTGCAAAAATATTTGATTTATAAATAAAGAATCCTACTTTGTGAAAATTCATTTATCACGGTAGAGTCTGGAACGGATTAACCGCGATAAACGAAGGGTCACTGTACTCTGTACTGTTGATCCTTTAGTAGAGAAAAAGTTCAACGGTGCTAAGAAATAGAAATCACAAGCTCTGTGCCTTTTTTATGGGAGAAAAACAGATCAGACTAACATAATGTAATTCTGTGTTTCATGTTGTTTGTTATTTTCCTTCATCTATATATATTTATATACTGTATGTATAAGCAGTACCTGTATTATTGTGGATGAAGAACAGATGTAAATGAGTCCAAAGGTAAGTTGGCCACGCTGTTTAGTATCGGAACAAAAAACCTTAAAAACAAACATGTGCACAGCAGCCAAAAACTGGTAAATGTTGCATAATCCACCTCACTAGGTGTCAAAAACAAAAGGATCTGGCTTTGGGTGAGCTCTGTCCAAAATGCAATGTCTCCTTCCAGGGAAGACTGGTTTTATACCATCCCTACTGTCAGGGGCAGAGCTTCTCAGGATCAATTACCCACAGTGGACGTCTTCATAGCACTGTAGAGGGAGAAAGAGATGATACTGTTAGCGACAGAGCCCACTGCCATCCTGGAGTGGTATCACAGGTGAGCCCGAAAGGTGATCCTCCAATGTACATGCATGACAATATACACTTGCATAAATGCCTCTTCTATTAACTATATGTTATGAATAAATTGTAGTATTTGGTATATTGCAGCAGATGTCAAGTTATAGTCTAACCTGCTTAATCCAGATCAAGATTGTGGGTGGTGCTGGAGCCTATCTCAGCCACCATAGAGAGCAAGGCAGGAACAAACACTGGACAGGGTACTAATCCATTGCTGCACAAACACACACCCCAATTTAGCTTTGCCAAGCTACCTAACCTTCATTTCTTTGGATGGTGGGCATAAACCGGAGAATCTGAAGGAAACCAAGGTCTCCTTACTGCGAGGCAGCAGCTCTACCACTGTGCCACCCACTGCAGCAAATGTGTTTGGAGTATTTGTTGAACAACTGATATCACCCCATCCAAACCACAAACAGAGAAAGCATATAATTTTTAAATTACCATTTTATGTGGTGGGCTGTTTCCTGCCTTGCGCCTTGTGTTGGCTGGGATTGGCTCCAGCTGACCCCCATGACCCTGTAGTTAGGATATATGTTGGATAATGGATGGATGGATGAATTACCATTTTATGGACGTCGTTAAAAAAATTGTAAAGATCTCTTCATAATTCTAGCATACTGGCTGGAGGGTGAAGCAGAGGTCCCTCACACTACCTACACAAGAAATGGCAAGCTGTATTTTTCTGACGTTTGTAAGAAATTAAAAGCCATCAGTGCATATGCATAGAATTTTTTTTAAAAAGAGACTATGTAGCTGTTTCACTTTCAATGGCGCTGCTGTACACACGCATACAAGCACACAGAGCCTCTCTCTGGATGGGCTGCCCCAGTGTAGGAAACTGAGCTGAAAGTAAACAGAGTTGACCCCTGCAAATTCACACTAGGGTGCTGAACTGGGCTGAGCCCACCGTGACGTGTCTCCTTAAAGCAGCCCCCGGCTCCGCCACTCTACTGATTCTCCAATTGGGATGCCTAGCAGAAAGGACAGAATTGCAATGAAGGTGTTGGTTCTTGTGTGTCTGTTGCTGGTGGCCCTGGCCCTCCTCACAGGTAAGCCCCTTTGGGAATGGCCCTGTGTCTCTTTTTTTTGCCCTAATTGTAAGAGTTTGAATTCTTAATTTCTAAAATGATCACAATACCTATTTTCTCTTTTAATGATCTTTAACATTTTTTATAGTAAACTGCAAAGTGCAAACCAACCTCCTTACATACTTATTCAAATATCATTGTTTTATTATACATTGCTGAAAAATGATTGTGTTAGTAAATCATTTAAGGAGGAGAATTGTATTTGATAAAAAGGTAAATGATTGCTGAGTATAAAATAATTCTTTTCGCTGCCATGCTTAAAAATATGCCACTTTTTTTTTTAATTCTTAAAAAAAGAAGAATGTTATCAAGTAAAGCGGGTTTATCATTGGCGAAATTTATTGTGTAACTCAGTTATGATTAAAGGAGCAAAGCCTTTATAGATCTAACACTGTAGTGTGCCTTTTAGATTAGAATGAATCAAATTTAGTCCAGGCATTAATTACAATTTTGCTTTTTTTTTTTAAATAAAAAAGCTTCCGCTCTTTTGCACAATGTGAAGAGACTGAGCCACATTGGGAGGTTTCCTTCCATGTTTTTGGGTCTTCAGCAAGTGCCCAGGACTCGAGATGCTGCATAGTTGCACCTGCTGACTTCATTTTTGCTCCGTTGAACGGGTTGAGTGCCATTTGCTCCACTTTGCCACGTTGCTGTGTCTCGAACAGCTGCCTTTCTGAGCTGTGCTTTATGTTTGCACTCCAATCACATCTTTGGAAAACCCTGAGCTCTCCAGAGGCAGGTCTCCTTCAATGGGGGCTTTGTTGCAGAAGCAAAGCTCAGAAGCAAGGGGGCTTTAGTGCCACCTCTGGCAGATGAAAACTGTACAAACAGTATTATCGGAATGGTGTTTCAGCAGATGAAATTTAACTATGACTGGTGTCTCTTTTTTTTTTTTTTCTAAACTCAGATGCTACACCCATCCTGACAGAGAAGCAAGCCAAGCAGCTTCTGAGGAGCAAGCGTGATGACAGGCCACGCAAAGCAGGGTATCCAGATGAGCCGATGCGGGTATCTATCTATCTGTCTTGTACATCAGGGTTTGCCTTGTTTCTTGCAAAGTGTGTCCTTCATACATACATTAGCATATAATAGATATAATCTCACAAATAGAATTCAGATAGACAAAATTTCCATCCATCCATTATCCAACCCGCTATATCCTAAACTACAGGGTCACGGGGGTCTGCTGGAGCCAATCTCAGCCAACACAGGGCGCAAGGCAGGAAACAAACCCCGGGCAGGGCGCCAGCGACAAAATTTACATCTTGACGATTTGTTTTGGATCGATAACACCACACTGTGATCCTAAATATTAATCAATCAAACAGTAGCAGCTAATGGGCATCTCATTAAAAAGGGAACATGCTCTGCTGGCAGAGGGGGGCCGTGTTTTGAAAGGGTGAGGGGCCGTGGTGACAGCAGTAGGAGAATTACATAATCTGTGCTTCTTTAGATGCCTGGCAGCTTTGCATTCCTGCAGTAATTTTTTCGATGCAAAAGTGCAAGGGTCTTGCTTAATGCCTGGGCCTAAGGGCTCTCTGGAGATTGGGGCCGTTCCCTCAAAGCTCTTTTTTTTTTATCACCATTCAGTTTTTTGGTTTAACTGTTTTTCATGAACTTTTAATCCTGTTGATGCAAGTTTCTGGACTTTGTTCCAAAAATGTCCACTGCTCCACCCAGCCCCAAAGTCTTCTTTCCGTCTAGCTTTTCAGGGATTACTCAGTCTTTTATTCTAGTTAATTATTAGAGTTTGGCGGTTTAAAACTGACTCTGTGTTGCACGGTGAGGAGTTAAAGGTTTGGTTGCATGGCTACTAAGAAAAAGATAATAAGGGTGATTTGTTTAGGCCAGTTGGCCGAATGCTTTGCCTTTTCGTGGCCACACCAGCTCTCCAGACCCTCCCGACACAACAGACACAAGGCACAGCACATCACACGTTTTATTTTACTTGCTTCCCAAATCTCCCACCTGCACAGCACATTATAAAAGTGCAGTAAACAAAAATCCACAGTTCTTTCTTTTCTTTTCTCTTCTTCCTTTTTCTCTTTTCCGCCTCCAGTCCCCCCTCCAGCAAGCTTCGTCCTCTTCCTCCCGACTCAGGCTCCCAGAATAAAGGCAGGCGGCTCCATTTAAGAGATCTCCGGAAGTATTTTCGGTGTCCTGAAGGCCGAAAGTATTTCTCGATAAAGCTGGAGCTCCACTAAGTAGGGCTCCCCAGTCCCCGTAATGCCAATGGCATCCAACAGGGCTGAGTCACAGAACTCCAATTCCCATGAAGCCCTGTGGGAAGCCGTGGCACTGCTGTAACCCAGGGGGACTGCCCGAGGGAGTTACTCTCCTGTATATATATTCTCTTCTCTGGTCCTTTCTCAGTGACTACACTCTCGGTCTGTTTCTGCCGTTATTTATGGTAAGTTAAATTTGCGTAATATATTAGTTTAGATCGTTTCATAGATTTGGCTAAAATAATTGAAATAAAGGAAATATGTGTGAATGTTTTTATTTATTCTAATAACTAGCCATGCCCTGTATTAATGAAACAGGAAAGAGAGAAGGGTCCTACTCGGATCCCCACTCCTGACGTCACGCTTCCCCCTCCCCTCGGCCCACAGCCTCTGTCTCAGATTAGCGTAAATATATCACTTCTGCAAGCGAACTATAATACATAGCGTGATGATAGAGGTCGCAAAATCAACTGGAATGTTCAAGCAAATTATCGAAAAAAAACGATCTAAATCCGTTAAGCAGTTCTCTCGTTCGCTAACTAAGCGGAGTTAAGATTACACCCCAAGGCAGACACGTGAGTGAGGAGGGCCTCGTCCCCTTTCCCACAGCCTGCTGCATCTCTCTCGGATTTGTGCAAATAAATCGGTACTGCAAGCAAACTATGATACTTAGCGCGATGAGGGAAGTCACAAATCAACAAAATGTTCAAGCAAATCAAGCAAACCCCGATCTAAATCTGTTAAGTAGTTTTCTCATGAAAAGTGGACAGATATACAGACAGCCATTGGATTTTATATATTTTGACAGATAGAGGGCGCTATCGTCCTCTTGAACCCTAGGACAATACGTCAGACACCAGGTTAAAGTCCAATAGTTGACTTAATAATATACAGTGCACAAAGCACCCTCCTCTCCACAATACTCATAAATTCCACAATACAATCACAATAAACCAATTCACCGCTCCCAGACACGTTGCCACCCTTCCACCCAGCTCAGCTCAACGCTCTGGTGTTTCTCAGAGTCTTTTATAGTCCCTGACCCGGAAGTGTTTTCCATCCTTCAGTCAATGTGACACCTTATCACTTCCGGGTCAGATAAAACTCCTTTTTCTTCAACCTGGAAGCACGTCATTCCTCTTGTCCATGTGACTCGGACGTACTTCCGGGGCGTAGGTCAAATAGTCACTGTTCCTACCTGCAGCGCCTTCTAGCGGCCCCTGTGGTATCCAGCAGGGCTGTAAAGGAAAACTCCAACGTCCATAATTCCCTGCTGGCATTCGGGGCACCTCCATGCTGCAGGGAGGGCTCCATCTGGTGGCCTGGGGGTGCTGGCCGGCCATATATCACAACATATATAGATGAATGCTGAACTGACTGTTTCATAAAATAGAAAATCAAATTATTTTTATTTTGGAACTATCATACGTATTCCTATTCAATTCACAACAGAAAATGGGCACTAAAAAGAAATCGGGAGCACAAAATCTGAATGAAAAATAAATATGTACCGAAAGACAACATGAGTATTCAAATACTTAAAAACAATGAATTTCAACCGGAAGTAAAAAATGTAAATGAAAATGAAGTCAATATTCCTAATGTGAGAGGATATGATAGATTTGTTTTTATCCATTTTGATTGAAGAAGGGCACTTATTTTCCCTTTTCGGCACCAGGTGTCGTTTTGCTACGCTAGGGCTCTGCGCACTTGTTCACTCACTGCTGCTGCTACCAAATAAGCACAACACTGAAGCACTCGGATTCTTCACTCCTTCCTGTTTGCATTAACTACACGGAGCTCAGAGTTTCATACCCGACCTAGGGTCTGCTTCTAGTTAAAGGGCTTAGGGCTCTCTTCACATGCTGTCGGTTAAAAAGGTCGGCTTATGTATTACATACAAGTCACATACAAATCCGTATAAAGAGACACACCCTTTATTACACAAACACACTGACACATTTCCAGTTTCCTTCTGTGTGCCTGATTTGTATATAAATGTATTCACACATTTTCCACTAATTTTTAGCAGGCCAGCAAAACAGTTCTTATTAAATCTATATTGGAAGAATAATGTAATATGGTGTAGAGGTTGATCTGCCATCCCGTCACTACTAGGACCAGCATTTTATACTCAGGGGTCTATCCCATCCAACATTGGCTGCTACAGCTCTGTCCTCATGTTACACTGGCCTCACAGAGCAGCATGGAGTGATGGGAAAACAATTCGCACAGGGAATTTCCAGGAAAACATTCGGCGAACAAGGTCACTTGTGAATCCGGTAAATTCACTGCAAAAAACGCTTTGATGAATTTCGCCAATTAACACTAACGGTATGTATTTCCACTCAGTCAGTTTTAAAATCCCCAATTAATCTAACATATTTACTGTATCTCTTGTGGATAAGTGAAAGAAAGAATTTTGGCCCTTGCAAAGTGTTGGGGTGCCTACCAGGTTGCCCCCTTTATTCTTCTACCGTACAAAGTAAATACGCGGTGGCACTCAAATCAAGAAAAATCACCATAATAAATATAGTCAAAAGGTCTGGGTTGCAGGGCCGTCTTAACACATGGGCATGTTGGGCAGTTACCTGGGGGTCTCACGAGCATAGGGGCCTCATACTAAGCTATGTATGTTGTGACTGCTGAGTGGTTGTATAGGTAGGGACCCCAGTACACTGCTTTGTCTGGGGGCCTATAATGCTGTTTAGATGGCCCTGCTGGGATGCTCTGTCCTTCTTTGAAGGTTTAGGTTCAAATTGTCCTGACTGGGCAAGAAAACAGATAATTAATTTCATGAGTAAAACTGGAGGAGCAAGCAAAATGCAAAACAAAAGAAAATAAAAATAAACCGAAGTGAGCGAAACCCAGACAAGAAGTAAAAAAACAAGGTCAAAAAGCAGGCAACAAGTTGAAAACCAGGAAATACGAGAAGAGCAAACAGACAAAATGTCAAAATGAAACTGAGGAGCTTATCCACAGATTGGATAAGGCTCATAGCGAAGGCGGAGCTTTTATGCTGGTTGCTGATTGAATCAAGGTCACAACCCTGGAAACCACGCCTCTAGAAACGTGGGTCATGACCCTGGTAGCAGTACACAATATCGTTTCTCTTAAAGAAAACAATACAGTCGACTTCGTTTAAGTTCACGGCCCCCGGACATGATTGCCATGTGCGTTTAAGTGGAGCGTGCGCTTAATAATAACATGTCAGTCCTGAAAGTTGACCATTCAGTTACCCCCACCGATTAGCCTTGTCAAACGCAATAAAACATTCATTAAAATAGACTACGGTGAAGAATATAGTGGATACATGTATAATACATACATGCACATTAACTGTTCAGATATACATGTACTGTACCTGTACGTCTTCAGCCATCCCTATTCTTTTTCGTTTTCTGTCTGGATTGCCGTTGTTCTACCAGTCTTGCAATATCAATTACTTATTCTTGTAAATTCGAGAAATCTGGCTAGGATGAACACCGTAATGTTTTACAACAGAGACTTGACTCTCCTTGTTGTCAAGTCTGTTTAAGACATAGACATGTTCAGCTAGACACAACGATTTTTGCGCATGGGACGACAAAGTCGACTCCATAGTCAAAAGTCATGACAGCTAACTTATCACAGTTGAGTTGTAAGGCTAATCCGTAATATCATTCGTTGCTGAGAGAGTTTTATTTAATGCATTGGCAGTTCTGAGACGACATTTACATGTACATAAGAACACGCTTCTAAAATGACTACAGTGTACACCTAGTAGCTGTTAGGCCTCAGTACAGTAGCGGGATTGGACATCAGCGCCTGAACAATCCATCTACAGCCGGTCACAAGAGCCGGGCTACTTACATCGTCACATGCTTGTTACGTCATTTGAGTGTGTCAATCAATAATGTTGTTTGACCAGTGGATGTGAAGAGACCGTGCAGTTAACCAGAGTGAATTTGGCTGGAGAGAATAGCAATAGGATCAATAATGTACATGCGCTTATCGATTGTGCACTCATCCGAAGTTATTGCCTGTTTACTTGACTTTATACAAATAGGGACCGTGCAAGTCACGCGCAACTAAGCGGAGCGTGCGCTTAACCGACATGCACTTAAGTGGAGTCAACTGTACATCACTATTCCACCTAAATAATGATACAAATGAGACACCGACATTGGAGGGCGTCTCTCTTTTATAGTGGTCCTGCCGGAGGGGGCGTGGTTAGCTACTCTCAGGGGGCGTCTTCTTTGGGCTGAAGAAGAAAAAAAGAGACAAGTCTGTTAATGGCAGCGCCCCCTCTCGCCCTGGCAGGGTAATACACACCTGAAATGAGTCTTTGAGGCGTCTCTCAGATGCACACGTGTGACACTTTGGAAATCTGAAAGAAACTAATCCACAATCATGAGTAAGGCATTCAGACTCCACACACAGTGTCACCAGACTGGGAACCTTGGTTGCTGACCACTGTTACCTCAATGCTGCCCCATTTTTAAAAGTGTTGATCTTTAGGCTCAGACCCCCCACCCTAAGAATTGTTTTGTCAGATAGATAACTAGATTTGATTGAGAAGAGACTGCTAAGTGTTCAGAAGCAGAAAACAGCTATTTCCACCCTCTTATATAACTCTCCTAAACCTTTCTTTTTTCCCAACAGGAGCACATGCTGCATCTGCAGCAGCTTGAACGCCGTGCTGAAGAAACCTTCCTGGAAAACTGGCTAAATCCACACTGTTACCCACGATGCAACAGGAATTATGGATACCCTGTTTAAAGTTTTAACCATGTACGGTGAGTTGAGAGATTGTAAAAGCACAAAGTCGTTTCTAGGTGACGTCTTTTCTCAAGGGTTCACATGATCACTGTGAGTGATCTAACAGAGAACCTTCAGAAATGGCACTCTGCCCAAATGTTACCTGAACTGCAGTATTTGACTTATCTTACAGATGAAAAGTAATCCGCTTTAAAAGAAATGACAGAAGAAAGCATTACTTTAAACCAGCATTAATTGATTAGAAGTAACGCGTCAAACTTTGCCTGAGCTATGTCAATGGCAACTCCATAAAAAGCACTTGAAACTGAATTGGCATTTGCGAACCCAGTGCCTCTTACTGCCTTGATCCTAAAGTCTGTTCCAATCATGTCAGAGGATTTACATGGCCCCACCAGAGCTAATTCAGCATGCCACTGGCAAATAACATATAGCCACTGGTGATTGAACCAGAGGCATCAGCGAGCCCCAAACCCCAAAACACGAACACACAATGAGTTCCAGGTTCAAATATTGGAAGGTTTATTCACCAAATACCTCTAACAGTAGTACAAGCACAGGTTTTCTTTCCAGTTCCTCTCCACAATGCTCTTTCTTCTCACCACTGCATTATCCCCCTCCAGTTCAGTGTTGCGCCTCATCCTCCCAGCTCCGACTCGGATGAATAAGAGAGTGCGGTCTCCTTTATTATGAACCCGGATCATCGCCCGATGTAGGGTCATACATAAGTACAATTCAATACAATATAATACAATTTATTTTTGTATAGCCCAAAATCACACAAGGAGTGCCGCAATGGGCTTTAACAGGCCCTGCCTCTTGACAGCCCCCCAGCTTCAACTCTCTAAGAAGACAAGGAACAACTCCCAAAAAACCCCAGCCAGTAGAGAAAAAATGGAAGAAACCTTGGGAAAAGCAGTTCAAAGAGTCCCATTTATTAGGGAGCACATCTTCCTGCAGCGCCCCCTTGAGGCATCCATAGACACCAGCAAGGCTGTGCTATCGAACTACAACTCCCGGCATTCCCTGCTGGTTCCTAAATGAAGGGTTATTGCCATCTAGCGCCTTGTGGGGGGCTGGGGCAGAAAGTCCCTAGTGACCTCTTCCTCTTCCTTTCCAGTGAGCTGTCCATCCGTCTAGTCTGGCCATCTCTTCCGGGTCTGGCCCCTTTCTCTTCTCTGGCTGAGATGCCTGTCTGCCTTCCAGGAGCCTCCCTTCTGGATAAGGAACCATCTCCTCTTCTGGCTGCAATGCCAGTCCAGCCCCCGTGGTATCTGCACCACGTACATTGAACACCTCCATGTTAATAGAGACCAGTACGTTCTTAAAAATAAAAATGGCAAACTGATTCTTCAGAGCGATGCCATAGTGGAATCATTCTTGGTTCCCAAAAGAACCATCCGCCTGAAGGTTATAGAAAGAATCTTTAGTTATTTAGATTTGTGACAATACTCGACAACTGTCATGGCTTGCAAAATAGATATATTTGGTAAGTTTTTAAGCTTTTCCTTCATGCCCCATACCCTCTATTGTAAAGCTCCATTGTGGGCAAGATATTTTTCAAAGTTATAGAAAGCACTTAACTTTAGAACAAAATTTCTTGTGCCAAGTGCCTTAATACCTTGTTTATGAAGCAATAACTTTGACGTACAAAATACCAAACTTATTCTTTAATTTAGCAGGCCAAAGAGCCAGTGCACCTCTAGCCCATTTATTTAAACATCGAAAGATCTGCTGCCCTATGCACAGTCACTCACCCTTATCCCTCAGATTCATTAAATGCTTCTTGACGAGACACAAGGGGTATGTTTTCTCAGAGACGTTCTTCAAATGTCTGAATTAGCCATTCTTATTATTTTAGGATCTAAGCAGGAGTTTACATTAAGATATGATAAGTTATTTATTATTTTGTAATTGAATTGCTTTGCTGTGTAGCAATGCTTGATAACAACTTACTTTCCATGAGCCCACTTTTTAATTACATCTTGCAATATTTAACATCTGGATGCAGAATAGATGCCTTCAGTGAAAATCAACTGTGTGAACGGTTTGCAGCAAACTGTAAAATTGGGCTGAAGTAGCAAAGGAGCACATACACCGCTCGCAAAATTAAGGGAACACTTAAATCACACATCGGATGTCAAAGAATGACATATTCAAGTGGAAAATCTTTACTGAGTAGTACTGTGTAATTCGTAAAATGATATAACAACGGTCAATGGAAACCAAAATCACCAATTCATTGAGGGCTGATTCAACATCACACTTAAAATCAAAGTCAAAATTTGAGATCACAGGCTGAGCCAACTTGTGTGAATCTCATCACGGCAACTCCTAATGTGAGTGGCCCTCACGTTCCTGTATGAACTCCCAATAACATCTGGGCACGCTCCTGATAAGAAGGTGGATGATGTCCTGGGAGATCTCCTCTCTAACCTGGATCAGGGCATCAGTGAGGTCCTGGACAGTCTGTGGTGCCACTTGGTGGTGTCAGATCCACCTATATGTAACGTCCCATATGTTCTCAGTTGGATTCAGATCTGGTGGATGTACGGGACAGTCAATGACATCAATACCTTTGTCATCCAGGAACTGCCTATACACTCTGGTCACATGAAGCCGGGCATTGTCCTGCACCAGAAAAAACCCAGGGCCCACTGCACCAGTATAAGGTCTCACAATGTCTCTAAGGATTTCATCCTGGTACCAAACAGTAGTCAGAGTACTGTAGCCTAGCACATGGAGGTCTGTGTGACCCTCCAAGGTTATGCCTTCCCAGATCATCGCTGACCCACCGCCAAACTGGAACATGCTGGATGATGTTACAGGCTGCGTAACTTTCACCACTGTGTCTCCAGACTCTTCACGTCTGTCACATGTGCCCAGGGTGATCCTGCTGTCATCTGTGTAGAGAATGGGGCAACAATGGCAGAGCTGCCAATTGTGTATTCTCTGACAAATGCTAATCGAGCTGCATGGTGATGGGCAGTGAGCACAGGGCCTACTAGAGGAGGTCAGGCCCTCATCCATCCATCATGGAGTCTGTTCATGACATTTTGTTAGAAACATGCACACCAATAGCCAGTTGGAGGTCATTTAGTAGGGCTCTGGCAGAGCTCCTCATATTCCTTCTCGCACAAATTAGCAGATACCAGTCCTGCTGCTGGGTTGATACCTTTCTATGGTCCTGTCCAGCTCTTCTTGTGTAACAGCCCATCTCTTGGTATCTCCTCCATGCTCTTGAGACTGTGCTGGGAGATGCAGCAAACCTTGTGATGAAACATATGGATTTGCTCTCACACTTTCGTCAGAAACATGCACACTAGTAGCCAGCTGGAGGTCATTTTGTAGGGCTCTGGCAGTGCTCCTCATGTTCCTCCTCGCACAAAGTAGGAGATACTAGTCTAGCTGCTGGTTTGATGCCCTTCTACGGCTCTGTCCAGCTCTTCTCATGTAACGGGATGTCTCCTGGTATCTCCTCCATGCTCTTGAGACTGTACTGGGAGATACAGCAAACCTTCTTGTGATGGCAAATATGGATGTGCCATCCTGGAGGAGCTGGACTACGTGTATAACCAGAATCAGCTACCAATAGTGACAAAGACACTAGCAAAACGCAAAACTAGAAAAGAAACAGTCAGGAAGGATAAGGAGAGAGCAATTGTCTGTGGCCACCATTCCCTTTGTGGGGTTGTCTTGCTGTTGCCTCTCCAGGTCACCTTTTGTCACTTTCATTGGCACCAAAGCAGGTGAAGTTGATTCACAATCACTTAAACTTCCTGAATGGACAGCACCATTTTGTGAGCTGGAGATGCTGGAGTCTATTGTTCTCAGTGTCATCTCTGCGATGGTTTAAATGCCAGCAAATTGGATAAGCAAACAGCTTAAAAAATGTTGGATGCCTTCCTTAGTGTTTCTGGTTACAAATCCCTTTGTATTCTTTTTGACTTCGCTCTTCAGTTAATGTTCAGACTTCTGGTAAAAGAGTTCTGCTTGTCTTCTCAGCTTCAGCTCTGCTTTCAGACTTTGACTTTGAATTATCTCCCCATCCCTTGTCCTCTTATTTTTACCATATATACTTGCATTTAAGTTCTCCCGTGGATAAGTCGGGGCTTGATTCTACCGTACAATCTCTGGTATTTTATAATATCGGTTGTATAAAAATTTAATGTGGAACACTCACGCTATTGGTCCAATATGCTAACACCCACCTGAGAGAATAACCACAGAGTACACTGCTTTTTTTTCCCCTACGTATTGTGCCTACATGACCACAAGGTAATATCCGAACTATTCCGAAGCGACGTTTGCACTGTTTTGTGTTTTTTGTATTTCACACCCTTTATCGTAAAAGCATCCCTTATCTGCGATGGAGCGTTTGATCAGAAGAAAATATGAAGCTGGTTTTAAATGAAACGTCGTTAAAGTGGTGAAAGAAATTGGTAACTGAGCTGCTGCAATAAAATTTGATGTGTCTGAGAAACTGATGTGAGTTTGGAGGAGGCAAGAAGATGTAAAAAAATAAAAATTTAAGGGTCGCATTTTTGAACTGGCGTATAAGTCGGGGTCAAATTTTATGATCGATTTTTTGGGTTTCAAGACGGACTTATACGCGAGTATATACGGTACTTGCTGCTCAGTTCTTTGACAGTACACATAATTTCCTAGTACAGTATAACTCTCAATCAATGATAAATACAGTTTGTTTCTTAATTGTAGCAAAAGGCCCACAACATTACTACACTTAGAGTAAGTAATTTTCATTGGCCCTTGCGACTGACTCCTGAGCAAGTCAATATTCTCCTATTCCTAAACAAATATGTATGCAGTACTTTTCAGAGATTAACAAGACAATTGTTGACACATACAATATATAAATAAAACATTTTCTGTGAAAATTGTTAATTGTTAAGAATTGTGCACTTTGAGAATTTTATTTATCCCTTAAATATTTTTTTAGAACAGTTTATTGTGTGGTGTGGAAGAAATAAATTGGAAACATATTAAAGAAAGAAATTTTGCCCTTGCAATATTAATAACTAATTAACATGAAGAACCAGGCAGGAGGAAGCCTGTTCATTACATCTTTAAACATATTAAAGAAAGTTTGCTTTCACAATATTAATAACTAATTAACCTGAAGAACCAGGCAGGAGGAAGCCTGTTCATTGTGTCTTTAATTATCTCTTTGTGAAGAGGGATACACTCCGTCACAGCAGTTTGTGAAGGAATGATCCCAGAGCAAAGTCACAGTCCCATATTTATAGACAACTTAATTTACATAACATGCATCACCTGACATTTGCTGTGATCGGTTCAAAAGACAGGAGATGTTTTCAGCAGAGAGCATAGTCAGTTTACATTCTGAAAATAGGTCCCCTTCCATTACATTTTTGTCCTTCTCAAGCATTACCCTTCTTTAATGAAATTTCTGTGTATGTGTGTGACGATGTGGGTTCTGGCTCCACACTCCCATGGCTGTTTGGGAACCCTTGAACCCAACACCGTTGATAATGTAACCGAGTGAGCTAGTCAATGGAGGCAAATTACTGAGCAAGGGGAAGGTAGAAAGTGCAAAAGTGCTTTTATTTAAAAACCAACAAAAACAGTGTTCCATAAATAGTGCAGTTCTTCACAGTTCTTCATTAAATAAATAATCCATTAAAAGAACGTGGAGGTTAAAAATCAATAGAAAAAACAATCCTTTAAAACGTGAGGTTAAATCTTCTTATGGAAGCAGTCTTAAAACACTAACAAATCCGGTGCTTTTCTGGTAGCGTCTCTGTTAGCGTCTCACCTGCTTATCCCGTTTGGGCTTCGCAGCAGGCAAGACGCTCTATGCAGCTGCCCTCCTACATCACACATTCGAGACTGGAGACCTCCCGATCCCTGGCTCCGGTATGGCACTCATCCCAGTCCCGGAGAACTTGGTTTCCCACAACGGCCAGGTCGCTCACGTTGGGGATTCCCACCACCAAGTCTCCTGACTTCCGCTGCCTTTCAATGGCCTCTCTGCGGCCAGTCGCCTTCCCTGGTCACTCCCGCTACCTGATCGCTCAGCGGGAGCGACATCAACACAAACGCGTGGGTGTCGGCCTAACACCCAGCTTCCACGCAGCTGTCCACGGCGCCATTCGCTCGCCCGTCCGCTCGCTCTTCGCGGCTCTCTCTCTCTTTCACCGACCTGCTTCCTCTCCTGCTCCTGGTAACCTCCGTCCTCTCCTTTCCTTTCTCTCTCCACTTTTTTTCCCCTTTAAAACCGACTCGCGCTTCTTTTTAAAATGTGAGGGGCCATCACAGCTGTAGCATTAGCCACGGGAGCAATCACGAATGTGGGCAGTTCCTCACCTGTGCACACGGTGAGAAACGCCCACATCGACGACTGCCCCGCGGCTCGCTACAACATCGCCCCCCTTCACGAAGCCGCCTCGGGTGCGGTGATTATTTATTTAAAATAAAATGGCCTTCGCTCAATGAGCTGTGGACCCATAACACCACAATGTGACAACTGCCAAGTCTTATTGGGTGCATGGAAATGTCATCTGCAAACATCATAGTCTATGGGGACTCCAGTCTGACCTCATCAACCTGTCCATCACCATTGCAAACAGGAAAGGGTCCAGAGTCAATCCTTGATGTAATCCCACTGTTATCTTGAACCAGACTGTCATTCCTACCACACACCTCACCATAGTCACACTGTTCGCATGCATAACCTGCACCACCATCACATACTTTTCTGCTACTCCCGACTTCTTCATATCGCACCATAACTCCTCTGTTAGCACCCAGTCATACGCTTTCTCTAAGTCCACAAACACGCAATCCAATTCCTTCTGACCTTCTCTGTTCTTCTCCATCAACACTCTTTTTTACAAAGTTCCAAAATAGAGAAATAAGTGTGTTAAAGGAATCCCATAATAAAGCTGATCGAAAGGTGCAAACATATCATTATAAAGATCTCTGAAGGTTGGATTCCTAATGCCTTCCAAAACGTAAATACTGTATAGTTGAAGGAGGACTCAAATGCAAAATAATCTTTTAATGGAGCAACAGAGAGCAGGGTCTTTTCCTTAAAATGTCTTCTAGATTGGCTCCATATTTTGAGTGAATGAAGAACAATTACTGGTATACTGGCGACAATTATTAATGACTGGTGTCACAGAGCAGATAATACAGAGAGGTCAAGGGCCTGCCCTTAACTTCCTGACTCTGCTTTTTGTTTCATGTAGACTAGCCAAAGTACTTGATGTTTCTGGTATGAATAAATGGGGAAAAACCTTATTTTAAAAATTCAACATGGCTAAACAAAACCCACCATGAGGCAACAAGATATATAAAGCTGTAAGATGATGAAACTGTTATCCAGATTAGCTGAGAAGGAAATATCTCATGTACCTGTGCCTGTGGTCTTTAAGATTGCTGGTGACGATGTCCTCCATTAGCAGTAGCGCACTCCTGCTGCCTGATGGGAACTGTGGTCCCCACATCGGTGCAGGTTTTTAGGATTCCCCCCTACTGTTATAACATATACCCTAAATTTTAAGTTGGATTAATGGTAAGGCACATGCAATATTTAATGAAAATTGGCTCAACTGTTTTTGCGAGATTAACGAACGAACAAACAGTCAAACAAACAACTTATCATTTTATCTTGAGCGATGGGAAAAGCGCTATATAAAAGTTGGTATTATTATTTAAATACATCAAGAGCTGTCTTAGAAAATTGCATTGTTCTCTGTTTTCTTTTTAAGTGTGGCTGAATGTTTTTTTTATTGGTTTTGAAGCATACGGTTGTATTTGCTAAATTAATCTTATGTGTTTGGTTGAGTTGCTTTCTGTTGTAATATTTTGTTTTCAAATAACGGCAAGAAAAAAAAAGTTTAATTCTGAGATGTAATCGAAATTTTAGCGCTAACACGTTTTCTTTTTAATTCAGGACATGAATCAGTTCTGTGGTAATGTGGAACAGAAGAGGAGTCCAGCATGGAAATTTCAAGCTTGTCAACTACATGCCAAATATATAATTATGAAATGTAATTTTTTGAACAGTTCATTTTCTGCCTATATTAAAGATGCTGTGCTTTTGCTTTAGTAAACACCCAGTTTAACTCGCTGTTTGTATACTTCGACCAATTTTACAAATCTAGACATTTAAAGGCAAATAATGAGCGAATGGCTTTTCTACTTGGTATGTTATTTGTTCATATTAAAGATATATAGTTTAATGCATCATATGTGTTACTGCTAGTTAATAAAATGTAATCATATTCTTAAGAGTTAAAGTATGATAAAATCTTGTGAAGACTGAAAAGACGCTAAAACAAATACAAACGCATGTATGATTACATAAAACACACAGAGGCTGGCTACCTCAGCCACGTAAAACACAATATTTGGCTTGATTGGAATTTTCTTCCCACTGGATCTATTTAAAGACAGAAAATTAACGTAACAGTGTGTGTGATGACGACAAAATGAGAGTGAACACGTTACTTTTTGTTACTCTGACACTCTGTGATAACATCATGGCGCAGTAGAGAGTTCTCCTGCCTCATAGCTCACAAGTTAGCCTCTTCAGTGTTACGTTTACTCCTGGAAAAATGAGCCAAAATTGTTGAAATTTTTTCAACAATAAAAATTATCATTAAGTGTAACGGAAACATGTAAATTTTAAAATGTCAATATAAATGAAATAGGAGAGGCATGTCTAGTGTCCACTTCTGTTCTGATGCAGGTTTAGTCCTCGTCCTTTGTGCAACACGTTTCCAGACAGTCGCTAACGCACAGTGCCATGTTGCAGGTATCCTTTTGTTGTAACTAGCTGAGATCAGAGCGCCACAACCGTACATCCTGGCAGGAGTGCAGCTCTGGAAACGGCTCTTTGCCTTTTTAAAGGTAGTTTGGAGTGTAACCCTTCAGGGATAACGATTTGGGAACTGACAGATACAGGCATCCTAACAGCAGTACGACTTTAAGGTTAGGTAAGCTGAGGTAGCCAGCCTCTTCCATTGTTAATATGTGAGAATATAGTGCCATCTATCATATAGTGCAAGGCATTTGATGAGAGCGATGAGAATGACTGATGAGTGAATGTGTGTTGTGGGCTGTCCATGTAAATCAAGGTTCATATTTGAGCAATTTCCAGTATTAACCTGTCCACCTATAGCGGCTGAAGTGCCTTTTGTGAACACTTTTTCATGATAAATTACTCCTGAATCTGAGGTTTATGCTTTGTCAAAAGCTTCTGTTCCAATACCTTAGCATATTATTTTCTGGGGTGCAAGGGATGGTAATTTCTCGGCAACTGGAACACCCATTCTGGTTTCCGCACTCAAGAAAAGGAGGTGCAGTCTTCACCGTCCTACATTGCCAAAGAGACACAGTAAACAGTACACCTCTATATCAGCCAGTGCCCTTGGTGTTTCTTATTCACCACTACAGCTTTTCCATCATGCAGTTTTTGCAATCATGGCAATGAGCTCTATCAAAGAAATGGACAATAACCTTGCCTTCTCTGAGGAGACCACATCTATGGACATCGGCAATTCCTTAAAGTGGCCTTTTCACATCACAACAGTATGCTTTCAGTGTCAATTGATGATTAATAAGAATACATCCCAACTACCACTTCTTCATTGTAACGTGTTTGGCTGAAACCCCTCAGTCTATCATAGATCCATTCTTTATGTTGTCACTAAATTATCAACACTGTGTGGGATGGCCGGGAGGCTGGCTTGACCGGGACACCCTCATTCAGCAAAGATGGGGAAAAGATGGCATGCACAGGACACTGTGTTCCCCCGGAACACTGGATTACAAGCCCCCCTCGGTTGCAGCAGCACCACATTTCACACAGGGCATCTTGGGACTTGGAGTTTGTTAGTTCAGTCCTATTGGGCTCCATGAGTGCCACTGGGGGGCTGCTGCAGGGATTGGGGAGCCCTACTTTGTGGGGCTCTAGCCTTACTCTGAAATGCTCCTGGGTCAAGCCTTTGGGACATCACATAAAAGGAGCTGCCCGCCGCTACTCTGGGGGGGAGAGGACAACGCTTGCCTGAGGAAGAGTGGAGGAGGCTGTGATGGAGAGAAGAGACAAAGTCTTGTGATTTTATTATACTGTGCATTATATTGCCTCCGTACTGTGCTTGGTGCTGGTGGGAAACGTTTCCCACTAAATAAAAGCCTTGTGTAGGGCTGAATTTGAGCCTGGTGTCTGTTGTGTTGGGTGTTGAGGATCTGGTGTGCACCCTGGTGGTCACAACATAATTAGGCCATCACATTCACAGCTTCAGCTGCCATCATCCTGAACTCACTGGACAAATCCCAAGTCAACCTTGCTAGCATGTGAAGCCATTGACATAATAATTTAGATAGATAGATAGATAGATAGATAGATAGATAGATAGATAGATAGATAGATAGATAGATAGATAGATACTTTATTAATCCCAAGGGGAAATTCACATACTCCAACTGCTGCATACTGATAAAAAACAATATTAAATTAAAGAGTGATAAAAATGCAGGTAAAACAGACAGTAACTTTGTATAATGTTAACGTTTATCCCCCCAAGTGGAATCGAAGAGTCGCATAGTGTGGGGTCTCCTCAGTCTGTCAGTGGAGCAGGACGGTGACAGCAGTCTGTTGCTGAAGCTACTCCTCTGTCTGGAGATGATCCTGTTCAGTGGATGCAGTGGATTCTCCATGATTGACAGGAGCCTGCTCAGCGCCCGTCACTCTGCCACGGATGTCAAACTGTCCAGCTCCATGCCTACAATAGAGCCTGCCTTCCTCACCAGTTTTTCCTTCTTCTTGCCTCCTGCCTCCCCAGCACACCACCGCATATAAGAGGGTGCTCACCACAACCGTCTGATAGAACATCTGCAGCATCTTATTGCAGATGTTGAAGGACACCAGTCTTCTAAGGAAGTATAGTATTGGCATTCCAGTCCAAATTATCATCCAGCTGCACTCCCAGGTATTTATAGGTCTGCACCCTCTGCACACAGTCACCTCTGATAATCATGGGGTCCATGAGGGGCCTGGGCCTTCTAAAATCCACCACCACCAACTCTTTGGTTTTGCTGGTGTTCAGGTGTAGGTGGTTTCAGTCGCACCATTTAACAAAGTCCTTGATTAGGTTCCTATACTCCTCCTCCTGCCCACTCCTGATGCAGCCCACGATAGCAGTGTCATCAGTGAACTTTTACACGTGGCAGGACTCTGAGTTGTATTGGAAGTCTGATGTATCTAGGCTGAACAGGAAAGAAAGTCCAGTCCCCTGCAGCGCTCCTGTGTTGCTGACCACAATGTCAGACCTGCAGTTTTACCACACCACTTAGGTCTAGGATCTAATGATTGCAGTCACGACAGGCACAAACTACTTCTTGGTGACTTGTGACAGACACCTGAATGTCCCCAGATTTTTTCGGAGATGTGGAATAAGCTCCTCCAGACTTTGAAATGGTCCCATTCTCAAGATTCCTCTAGCTATGTGTTTGGGTCTCCTATAGTATTTGTGCCGAGTCTGTGGTGTGGCCATCCAACTTGAATTAACCATTGAGTGGTGATCACTTAACCACTTAGTGCTTCTCTTTGCCCTGGTTTTGAGAAGATACATTCTTAAAAACGGTCAATCAATGACCTTTGACAGGAGTTGTTCTTTTATCAGGTACAACAAAGGGCAACGGTGTGTTTGCAAATGGTGATCCCATGGACAAACCACAACTACTACAGCAACTCATAAATAATTCACTACTCAGATGCAATCCCCCCTTTAATTACCCTTTTGGTATTTCCATTACCCTACGTGAGTGATGTATCCCCCTTCTAGGAGCACTTCGCTATTAGCTGGTACTACTTTGCAGCACCATGTCTAGCATTTCAAAGAGACTGAAGTGAATCTTTTAGACACCCACATCAACAAAAAGCAAAGTTTCCTTGTTTGCGACTTGATGTCAACTTCAGGTGACCCTTTCATCCACTGGCACCAACATATCTGCATAGTTTGTGGGAGTCCATTAACACTCGAGTGGTCTCTTCCTTTAGTCAAACCCCCATTAGGAGAGAGGTCGACCCCAACTGAAAAGACCGGTTTAAGATCAAGTGCTCTGCGTCTGGGTGTTTGACCACCCTAGATTTTTGGCTTAGTCCTACTGGTAGTAGATCTTAATAAATCAGTGAAAAGAACATGACCATTGTACAAGAATAGACAGAAGACATCAAAAAGGTTTGGGGCAGCCACCCATATTTTGTGCCCTGGCTACAAAATGGGTTTGATATAAGAGTTGTGTTCAGGTTCAAGTCCAAAACAGAACTGATTTAAGGCTGTAAAGATGGCAGCTTTAAAGGCTGAGACAGGAAGTGACATCATTAGGACTGGAACCAGAAGTGATGTCATCTGGACCTGAAATGACACCATCAATGGCACCGGAACCAGAAGTGACATCATCGGGACTGGAGGTGAACGTTGTCTTGTGTGCCGGAACTGGAAGGGACATCGTTAATGGCGCCGGATATCATGCAGGATTTCCCGTGGATGGTCTGCAGAGGATTGAGAGAAAAGTCAGCGCACCCCACCATCCAACCTCTGCTCCTTAGGGACAAGCTGACAGAGATGGGAGTAGATTCATACCTAGTGGCATGGATCGTGGACTATCTTACAGACAGACCTCAGTATGTGCGTTTAAGTAACTACAGGTCTGACATTGTGGTCAGCAACACAGGAGCGCCGCAGGGGACTGGACTTTCTCCGGTCCTGTTCAGCCTAGATACATCAGACTTCCAATGCGACTCGGAGTCCTGCCACATGCAAAAGTTTGCTGATGACACTGCTATTGTGGGCTGCATCAGGAGTGGGCAGGAGGAGGAGTATAGGAACCTAAACAAGGACTTTGTTAAATGGTGCAACTCAAACCATTTACACCTGAACACCAGCAAGACCAAGGAACTGGTGGTGGATTTTAGGAGGCCCAGGCCCCTCATGGACCCCGTGATCATCAGAGAAGACTTTGTGCAGCGGGTACAGACCTATAAATATCTGGGAGTGCAGCTGGATAATAAATTGGACTGGACTGCCAATAGTGAAGCTCTGTACAAGAAAGGACAGAGCCAACTATACTTCCTTAGAAGGTTGGCGTCCTTCAACATCTGAAATAAGATGCTGCAGATGTTCTATCAGACGGTTGTGATGAGCGCCCTCTTCTACGCGGTGGTGTGATGAGGAGGCAGCATAAAGAAGAGGGACGCCTCACGCCTTGACAAACTGGTGAGGAAGGCAGGCTCTATTGTAGGTATGGAGCTGGACAGTTTAACATCCGTGGCAGAGTGACGGGTGCTGAGCAGGCTCATGTCAATCATGGAGAATCCACTGCGTCCACTGAACAGGATCATCACCAGACAGAGGAGCAGCTTCAGAGACAGACTGCTGTCACTGTCCTGCTCCACTGACAGAATGAGGAGACCCCATACTATACGACTCTTCAATTCCACCCGCGGGGTAAACGGTGACATTATACAAAGTTATTGTCTGTTTTTACCTGCATTTTTATTACTCTTTAATTTAATATTGTTTTTTATCAGTATGCTGCTGCTGGCGTATGTGAATTTCTCCTTGGGATTAATAAAGTATCTATCTATCTATCTATCTATCTATCTATCTATAAAGAATGAATCATAAGACCACTTCACACTGATTCCTCTGATCCTGGTGATAAGTCTGAGGTGAGTCTCAAAGTACCTCTTAGGAATTTCCCAGACTTGACCCTGGCCACCTCAACAGAATAATCCTTACAATTTGTCCTGTGTTTGTCCTTCAATCCTGGTGGGTCGCAGTGGTTGCAGGTTTTCATTCTAATCCTTTTCCTAATCCAGCGTTTCTCAACCTTTAAGTATTTGCAACCCGAGTTTTCATAACTGTTTTAATCGCACCCCCACTAACGTTTTTTTGAAAGGAGCCCACTAATACCAATTTGTTCTTTTTTAATTAATGATATATCATTGATGCATATTTTATTATACCTTCTTAAATTTTATCAACATTTATCTAACTCTATATTTTTCTAGTATCAGAATGTAGTTTAAGTTAATTTGTTTTGGTTTCAATAGATGTATTTTTCATATTTTCGATTCTTGTTTTCTTTTTTTCACATCTTCACACCCCCCTTTTTGTTACTTCGTGCCCCCCTAGGGGGGCCAGCCCCATAGTTTGAGAACCACTGTCCTACTTGGTGACCAGTTTTCACTGCTAATTTACTCCTTTTCCCTTCATTTTAATAGCCCTGTTTTTAAGGATGCAGTGCTCTGAATTGATTCATTTCTTCATTAAATGGCAGTCATACAGGAATGACTTAATGAGTGACCTGTTTTGGCTTCTAATTAAGTTCTTTTGCCTTCACTTTAATTGATTTGCTCTTGAAGACTCAGACCCCTTAATTGTTTATTTTTCCTTAATGAGCAGCCAATCAATAACGAGATACAAAATGAGCCAAAACAGGACCAGCAAACTGTGACCATCAAACAATATCTGAGAATAAAGAAAGGTGAACGTCTCAGGAGTGTTGATCTGCTCAGGTCCTCAAAACATTTCATCAGTGCTCTTAGAAAAGAGGAAATCAATAATTTCAGAAATATCTGTTATGGCACAATGAAAGTAGCAACAAGCCATGGAATTGAAGAATGGGTTTAATTAACAACAAGAATCGGCAGCTCATTAAGAACCTGCTTGGAGTGAAATTGGTTGGAGTTTGAGGTGCTGACTTAGTCTTGTGTTGGCTCACCCACTTAACATTTCATTTCTGTTTGGGTGCCATTTAAGGAAAGAAATAAAAAAATTCAGAGGAACGATGAAGAAATGTAGAGGAACAAATCTTAAAAAACAAGTCAATGAGTTAATTAGCAGTAAAAACTGGTCACCGATTAAGAAAGGGGTTAGAATGAAAACCTGCAACCACTGCGGCCCTTCCGGGACTGGAGTTTGAGACCACTGAACTAAGGGTTCTGAGTCACATCAATTAAAACTAAGACAAAACAAGTTAATCAGCAGCAAAAATCTAGAAGAAGAAGAAGAAGAAGATGGTTAGAATGAAAACTTGCAGCCACTGCGGCCCTCCAGGACTGGAGTTGGACACCCCTGCAGACCATTCAGCCCAACAAAACTCCCCAGTCCAATCCATCCAAGTTCTCCAAAAGAGCACCAAGTTGAGTGTTGAAGGTCCCTCATGTTCTACTTTCTACCACACTACTTGGCGTCCGTGGTACTCTGCGTGAAGAAAAACCTTCTAACAATTGTGTGAAATATACCCTTAACAAGTTTCCAACTATGCCCCCTCTGTTCTTGCTGAACTCATTTTAATGAAACAGCTGGGGTCTACTTTGCTAAATCCTTTCTTCATTTTAAAAACGTCATTCGTGCCATCTCTTAACTTCTGTTAGCATAAACTGACAAGGTTCAACTCTTTTAATCTTTTCTCACAGTTTCTATCTCTAAGCTCTGGAATCAGCCTAGTCGTTCTCCTCTTAGCTTTCTCTAGCGCTGCTGCATCATTTTTGCAATCTGGAGACTAAAACAGCACTCCAGGTGAGGCTTTAATACTGCGTTAGAAAGCATAAGCATAACCTCCTCGGACGTGGACTCCACACATCATGTTACTTAACTTCTACAGTGATTTCTGTACACTGTCTGGACGTAGGGAATGACGAAGACTCCCGTCTCATAAAGAAGTACTTTCAAGTTTCACACCTCATCACATCATCTCAGATGCACACAGAGCAGTGGACTTAAAAACATATTCATTAAAAATGATAGCATAAACATAGTAGTCGGGGTGAGAAGGGCCTAATAGCAGGAGCTGAAAAAGAAAGAGTTCATATATTTCTGTTTAAGGCTTTAGTGTGTTTTCTGGTGTTGGAGACTTGACATTTGATATTGCTAACTGTTAACTGGCAAATGAGAACACAGGAGACATTTTCACTCACACTGCTGCTTTGGCACTGTGCCGCTTCTCTTGGCACATCTGCCTGCTTTCCTAAATTTCTCCTGGCATATTTCTACTTGTTTTGGCAGCAATGCGATAGCCACAGTTTTAACGTTTCCTTGGCTGGTCTGATCCAACATTAGCTCATCTCAGAAAGTAAACAGAAATGCTCTACTTGACAAAACCCAAACAGAAAACCAAGAAAAGCAACGTGGTGAAGTCTATAGTCAGTTCTTCATTGTAGCTGAACTCTGGTCAGAACGGATAGATAGATAGATAGATAGATAGATAGATAGATAGATAGATAGATAGATAGATAGATAGATAGATAGATAGATAGATAGATACTGTAATACATAGATAGACAGATATGAGAGGCACTATATAACAGATAGATAGACAGATATGAAAGGCACTATATAAAAGATTGATAGATAGATAGATAGATAGATAGATAGATAGATAGATAGATAGATAAATAGATAGATAGATAGATAGATAGATAGATACTGTAATACATAGATAGACAGATATGAGAGGCACTATATAACAGATAGATAGACAGATATGAAAGGCACTATATAAAAGATTGATAGATAGATAGATAGATAGATAGATAGATAAATTTTAGAGTGGTAGATAGATAGATAGATAGATAGATAGATAGATAGATAGATAGATAGATATGAAAGGTGCTATATAATAGATAAACAGATATGAAAGGCACTTTATAACAGATAGATAGACAGATATGAAAGGCACTATATAAAAGATTGATAGATAGATAGATAGATAGATAGATAGAAAGATAGATAGATAGATAGATAGATAGATAGATACATTTTAGAGTAGTAGGCAGGATAAGATAGATAGATAGATAATTTAATTTTAAAATGACCTTTATTATGAACATTAACAATATACACAGTCATAAGATAAACAGCCCCAATATTCAAGATAAACAAAAAGTAAATATCAGACAACTACCACTACTCCCCCTTTACACTCCTCCTACTCCGCACATAAATAATATAAAAATAAATTAACAATTCATTTTAATACAAATACTACCACTGCCCCCTTTACACTCCTCCTACTCCCACTTTAACAATTCATTTTAATACAAATACTACCACTACTCCCCCTTTACACTCCTCCTACTCCGCACATATATAATATAATCAAAAAATTAACAATTCATTATAATACAAAGACCACCACTAATCCTCCTTTACACTCCTCCTACTCCGCACATTAATTAAAGCATATTGTTGAAGCCCACCAATGCTTTTCATTCCCAGTTGATCACCAGTTCGCCCCCCTCCACAGCACACAGTACCTGTCGTGTCCCCCACATGTCGCTGAACATTTCTAAATTGTTTGTTAGTTTATGGTACATGAATTCGAGTTTTAGTCGACTTTTAATTAAAACTTTGAACAGCAGCAGAGCGTCGGTCCCCATGAGGTTTTCTCTTTATTCCTCCTTGTTTTAGGATTGCCAACTTGGCCTGTCCTAAGAGGAAATTCCCAAGAACAGACTTATTCCTATTTTTTTGATTATAGTTAATACCAAAGATAAAGTTAATTTTTGAGAGACCAAAACCAAAACCACTAAGAATTAAATCCAAGAAAATAAACAAAGGCCTCAGCCGTTCACAGTGAATGAACATATGAAAGATGGTCTCCCTTGTGTCACAGAACGGGCACTGGTCAGTCTCTGAAGCGTTAATTATATTCAGAAATGAGTTTGTGGCCAAGGCCGAGTGCATTATCCTCCACTGCAGATCCCCAAGTCTTTTCTGTAACGGAGTTTATAAAAGCTCTCCATGAAGGTGTTATGTTCTCTGAGACCTGCAGTTCTTTCCTCCACAAAGTATCTGGCAACCCTTTCAGTTGGTTATAAAATGTCACTTTGACACACAGTTTATAAAGTTCTTTTTTGTTAAACAGTTCAAAGTCTTTCTCGACCAGAGTCCCAAATCTGAGAAGGTGTCCAGGTCTGTCAGTGTGGTCAGTGACGTGTGGTCTTACAATGATGGTGGGTGATGTCATCTCTGCTTCTGGTGTACCCTCACCTGTGAAGTACTCGTCACACAGTGAACTCGCTCCTGACCTCCGCAGTGCTGTTTGTACTTGACTAAGAAAAATGTCAACCAAGCGTACTGATCTGATCCCCAGGACTGTCGCTAGGTGGGCAGGGTGTGCCAGCACCTCATATTTGTATTAAATAAATGTCTTATTTTTAAAATTCTTTTGTTTAAAAGAATTGATACGAATGAGTCAGAAAATAATAACGAACAATCTAAAAGAGGATTCCAGACTAAAGGTTCTTCCAAGAACCAATAAATACTTTCCAGATTTAGCCTGGTCCTTCTGAACTTTCTGTGCCAAACCTGAAGTGCAGATTTATAAAATTCGGCAGGTCAGACCCAACAACGTTGGCAGAATGTAATAAAAATAATGTTCAGCAAAATTTAAATTCCTTACCCCACGAAATAAGGTAAAGGCCAGCTGTCTCCATGGTAGGTGCTCAGGGCCGTATAAGAGCCGATGTAATGCCTGTAACCTAAAGGCCTCCATCTTGCTCACCAAGTCAATGAGTCCCTGACCGCCCTCTTCTACAGGCAGATACAGGACACTGCGCTTTACCCAATGCAGGCCATCCCAAAAGAAATCTAAAAGTATTGCCTGGATGTTCTTGATGACCGATATTGGAGGGTCTATACACTGTAACTTATGCCAGAACATGGAGGCTATTAAGTTATTAATAATGAGGACCCTGCCTCGACAGGAGATCTCCTTTTGAAGATACTTCCATTTCTTCAGTCTGGCTTGAACTTTTTCCGCCCAGTCTGCCCAGTTTTCTTCAGCTACTCCTCCTTGTCCTAAAACACCCCAGGTATCTGAAGACTCTTCTGTTCCACTTAAGGCCACCAGGTAGGCCCGGTGGGTCTCCATCCCTCCAGTTGCCAATTAAAAATGCGGTACTTTTGTCCCAGTTAATTTTTGCCGATGACAGTTTTTCAAATTCATCCAGGCAATGTTTCAGCTCCGTGATGTCTCCAGGATGACAGATGAACACGGTTAAATCATCAGCATACGCGACCACCTTGAGCTGTAAATTCGGGCACTGAGGGATGTTCAGACCTTGAAGGCGGATGCGAATTTGTTGTAGTAGCGGCTCGATGGAGAGCGAGAAGAGCATACCGGACAGAGAGCAACCCTGACGTATCCCTCTGGTGACCTTGAACGGGGCGGTTAGTGTTCCATTGAGTTTCACGACACTAAAAACGTTGTGATATAAAAGTCCAATGTGTTTAATGAATGAAGGTCCAAAGCCAAAGGCCTTCAGCACTGCTAAAAGGTAATTGTGGTCCACCCTGTCAAACGCCTTCTCCTGATCCAGTGATAAAAGACCAGCATCAAACCCAAAGAGCCTGGCAGCATCAATCACATCCCGAACCAGGAAGATGTTGTCCAGAATACACCTGCTGGGGACACAGTATGTCTGCTCGGGTTCACGATACTCGCCATGACTCTTCCTAACCGGTTAGCCAGGGCCTTGGAGAAGATTTTGTAATCCGCACACAGCAGGCTTACTGGCGCCAGTTCTTTAGCTCCGTGAGGTCTCCTTTCTTTGGGAGTAGTGTGATAACCGCCCTGCGACAGGAAAGGGGCAGTTCACCCACTCGCAGACTTTCACAGAAAACCTCTGCCAGATCAGCGCCAAGGTGACACCAAAAAGCTTTAAAAAACTCAACAGGCAAACCGTCAATTCCTGGGGACTTCCCAATGTTCAGCCCATTCAACGCTGTGGTCAACTCATCTAGAGAGATCGTAGTTTCCATGAAGTCTTTCTCTCCATCTAGAACCTGAGGTAAGTCCTGGAGAAAAACTGACGACTCTAAATGTACCTCTTCAATGTCTGCAGAAAACAGTCGCTGGTAAAATTGGTGTGCCCAGGATCGAAGGGCTTCAGGCTCCAGCAGGTCTTGACCTTTGTCATTTTTTAAACAGTTGATGGTCTTACTTTGGCCAATTGTTTTTCCAGTTTAAAAAATTGCGTAGGAGCGTCCATCTGGGTGAGCGACTGCATTCTCGAGCGGACGAGTGCGCCGTTGACTCTCTTGTCTATAAGGTCCATCAATAATTGTTTCTTAGTTTTGAGGGACTCAAAAATGCTGCCGTCAAAGTTATTACATAAAACTGAATGAAGTTCCTCAATATCCTTCTCCAGTTCAGAAATGGCGCATTCACATCCCTGGTGGTGTGCTCGGTGTATTGTTGGCACAATACGCGTATCTCAGTTTTGAGCAATCCCACCATTGCCTCAGTGAAGAGAAGGTCTTCTTTTTGTATCTCCATTGTGTCCAGAAGTATTTGAAACAGTTGATGAAGTGGGGGTCTTTCAGTAGATTATTATTAAAGTGCCAGTAGGATTTAACAGAAGGAGCAGAGAGAAAAGAGATTTGAAGGGAAACAAGACAGTGATCAGATAAACTAGTTGGAAGAATGGAGCAGTTAGCTATGAGGTTCCTGTGATTTTTCTGGATGTAAATTCTGTCAAGTCGAGCCATAGACAGCAGCCCAGCTGAGCTCTTCACCCACGTATACTGCCGGACCCCCGGATAAAAATCCCTCCAAATATCAAGGAGATTATTATTGGTGACCACAGACCTCAGTGATTGGACGGACCCGGTGCGGTTCTAGCCCATTCCTGTCCAGCTGCGCATTTTCTGTGCAGTTAAAGTCGCCCCCAACAAACACCAGCTCATCATTGTCACATGTCCCCAGGACATCATTTAAAACTGAGAAGCAGTGAGTTCTCTCAATCCCTACATTTGGGGCGTACACGTTAATGAACACCCACTTCTTCTCTCCCAGCTGCGCTTCTACCTTCAGCAGCCTCCCCTGGATTAACTCAGTACAAACAACACTGTCAGGTACAAAACTCTTAGAAAATAAGATCGCGACTCCTGCACTGAGATTTGAGCCATGACTAAGATGTGCCAGCCCTGGCCACTCTCTGTGCCAGTCAGACTGATTAGCCTCGTCAGTATGGGTCTCTTGAAGGAAAACCACGTTAATTCTTTTTGCGCTAAGTGCTCAAATAGCGCCGTTCTTTTACTAGATCTCTGCAGCCGTTTATATTGAAAGAGCACAGGAATAGACAGGCATTTTAAAAGAAAATAAGGTGGCGGTCAACAACACTACATTAACCAAAGAAACGGGTAATCGCATTAAAACTGCCATCATGATTGTGCTTCTAGTGAACGTTTCACTTTGCTTATGATATTCTTTAATCGGACTCTCTCTTTGGAGGTCATACCTAATTCAGCAGCCCGCCGCACTTGCTTCGCCGAGCTCAGAAACTGATGGAGATCAGGAAAGTGTTCGACTATACTGACCCCCGCTTCCCTTCTAAAACTCTAAAAGCGCAAAATGCTTTCTGTGCTGTAAGCCTCGTGTAAGCTCGAGTGAGATGACAGATCAACTCTTATCGACGGGTCAGATTCATTGCCGTCCTCCCCTCCTTCCTCTCTCGCTTTGATTTCAGTGCCGTCTGTCTGCTGCTGATCACTAGCGGCGGCCTCTGCACTTTCAGTCTTAGTGCTCTTCTTGGCGCGCCCACCACTGGTTATTTGTTCTTTTCTTTTCTGGTTACCGGCTTAACATAACCGTGTTCATCGTTACTGTCTTCAACGAGCATTTCTCCATCGGCCCCCGTCTCATGCGTTGTTTCTTCAGTCAATGCCTGCACAGCCAGCGCGCTCTTCTCCGCCCCTTGAGAAGGCGCATCTCTTGGGCACGTCTCTAGAGCGGCAATACTCTCGGTGGGTGTTTTTTGGAGAAGCGCTGCAGGGTCATCTTTATAATATTCGACCCTGGTATCACCTTAGCCACCATCTCCTCCTCTTCATGGCTGACTTCAGCCTTCTTGTTCCCATTACTTTTACTAATCTGCCCGGCATTAGCCGCTGCGGCCGTGATCATTTCAGCCCTCAGGTTTTTTCCTAACGCAGGCTCTCCGCTGGACACTTCCAGCTCCCCTGCTTCATGTCCCGGCCAGCTGTGATACTTTGAACTACAGTAATTTCACTCTGATCTTCAGCCGCTTCATCTGAATCGTAACTCAGATCCTCCATTTCCGAATCACTGATCACCGACTCATTCTCTTCGTTGTCCGAAGTTCTATCACGGGCTCTCTGTGCACACCAGACGGTCCCGGCATATCCGAGCTCTCCGTCATCTCACCCGCTTACACTGACTCGCTTTGTGCCCTGTCTGACCACACTTAAAGCATTTCATTTGTTCCGTAGTGATAAAAACTATATATTCGTAACCCTCTACTTTAAATTTCAAGGCCACATCAAGCTCCTCACGCGAGTTATTTAGTATCATGTACACCTGTCTCCGGAAAGACACGACATGCTTTAAATCCGGTGAGCGGCAGCCAAGCGGTATCATAACCACATCAGATATGACTTCACCATATCTACGAAGTTCATTTAATAAAGCCTCATTTTTCAAAAATGGTGGAACATTTGAAATAATAACTCGTTTAGCAGGAGTCGATAAAGGCAGAACCGGGACTAGCGAGCCGTTTATCACCAGGCCTTCCTGCACTATAGTATGCACCATAGCTTCGTCGCTTAGAAAAACTACAATAGTTTTGTTCATTCGGGATGCTGACTTCACATTCTTACAGCCAACTCTTTTCGCTACCTCAATAACACACGCCTCAACAGAAACCATCGGGTCCACAACCACTTTAATTCCATTTTTCCTTGAAAGATTTTCAAAATTTCGCGGGTTAAGCCCTGGAGGCTTTGCTCGGGACGCGGCCATGGCGGCGAGCAGCGTCCGACTATTACAACAACCACTGACAATAAACTATATACTTTCAAATAAATGGCAAATCAGTAAAAAAATCTTTATACATAAAACTAATAGTAAAGAAAGTTAGAAAAAGAAAACGAGAAATACTCACAGATACCCAAACGAACGGAGCGAACCTGCGACCAACAACCACGCCCACCCAGACCAGAGTAATCGACAGACAGAGATTCCACAGACAGAAAGATAGATAGATAGATAGATAGATAGATAGATAGATAGATAGATAGATATGAAAGACACTGTAATACATAGATAGACAGATATGAGAGGCACTATATAATAGATAGATAGATAGATATGAAAGGCACTATATAAAGATAGATAGATAGATAGATAGATAGATAGATAGATAGATAGATAGAAAGGCACTATATAATAGATAGATAGATAGAAAGCACTATATAGATAGATAGATAGATAGATAGATAGATAAATAGATAGATAGATAGATAGATATAGATAGATAGATAGATAGATAGATAGATAGATAGATAGATAGATAGATAGATAGATAGATTTTAGAGTAGTAGGCAGGATAAGGTAGATAGATAGATAGATAGATAGATAGATAGATAGATAGATAGATAGATAGATAGATTTTGGTGTAGTAGGCAGGATAAGATAGATAGATAGATAGATAGATAGATAGATAGATAGATAGATAGATAGATAGATAGATATGAAAGCTGCTATATAATAGATAGATAGTGTTTTATCTTGGTAGAGTAATATATATATATATATATATATATATATATATATATATATATATATATTGCTCTACTTTCCCCTATTGTATTATTATTATGTAGCCTTAGAATTCCTAATCTCACAGACTTACCACTGTTTATAACTTATCCCCACCTTCCCTTCTATATCTATAACCTCAGGCAATTAGATGTAGTAAAAAGACAAGCAGGAGTTAAGATACACATAAAATAATGTATTACTGATAATATTTATAAATAATAACAAAATGCAAAGTACATTTGAATATTGGCAACCATACAACCTGATAAAATGGTGATGTGCAACTCAGGTGGCACACAGACTTGCAGTTACTTAATGTCTCTAGTTAAGGCATCATTGGTGCTCTGCTTTTAGCCACATGTCTGTTCAAAATGGCTGAAGCTGTGCTCATCATTGTGTTGTCTTCAGTTCATGGTGTGATGGTCTTCTTCAGTTGTTAGCAAGAGATAGATACTTCTACATCATCACAGGTTAGCAACAGAGATGCTTCTTTTCAGATGTTAGTTAGAGAGAGAGAATGTGGTTGAGCAAGCAAATTTATAGGTTTTCTGTCCAACCCCTACAGCCAATCCAGACAGCCATATCTCAGACCAATGGGGGAAATAGTACATCTTAACACCTGCAACCCCCCAAGACCATATGTTAAGCTAACCTGGCTTTGTGTGGGGGATGAGAGAAAGACTTTAGCAAAGAAACACTCATCAAACTGGTTTAAGACACATCCCCCAAATCCTGTCGGAAATTTACAAAGAAAAGTCGTAATGGGGGCAAACACGAATGCCTCTCACCAAAGTAACACTAAATTATATTGCTTTGCCTAAATTACAAATAAAGACATACAAAACATTTAACAGTTATATGCAAAATCTTACATCACAACAGATAGATAGATAGATAGATAGATAGATAGATAGATAGATAGATGTGTAAGGCACTATATAATAGATAGATAGATAGATAGATAGATAGATAGATAGATAGATAGATAGATAGATAGATAGATGTTTCTCCTCTGTCTCCATGGTCCAGTTGTCCAAGTGGGTGATTTTGGTGGTGGATGGGGGCTGCAAAAGGCAAGACTCCGTCCCCCATTTCTCAGCACATTCTAAAGGGACACCATCGAGAACGTTCTAACCAGCTACTGTACCTCACCGTCTGGTTTGCACACTGCAGAGTCTCTGACCGTAAGGTCTGCTGCCTCTAGTAGTAAATTTATATGCATTCCAGTTTGCTAAACTTGTCACTACCATTGTTTTTTATTATTAGTTTTACTGTTATTATTTATTTATTAATATCTATTTCGAATTATTACTGTCTATTCATGTACCTGTTATTGATTTATCTATTATAGTGCAGTTCTTTTCCTGTCTTGCACTTGCCCTGTGTTTGCACCGCGGTCATGCAGATATTTTGTTTGTGTGCCGCAATAGATGGTATAGATGTTATGACAATGAAGCCACTTGACTTGAAACATATGCACCCATCTTTTGTACAATTTAGACCTGCAGCCTTCCATTTGCCTTATTGTCACAGTCTAATACCTGTACATGTGTCTTCAAATTGCTTTATTTCTTCCAGCAGTCGTACATCTGAATGCCTCTCGCACACTTCCAAGCAAAGACTTCACTAGGGAGCATAACTGTCAGCTTTGTGACTTTTTCCTTTTCTCATCAAAGTTGTTCTTAGGGTGCCACCTTGTGGTGTCCCACAGCACACAACAATCCTGTTTATCGCGTATCGCCTGGCGTGCTTTGAACAGCTGTTAAATGAGGAATATTCTTTGGCTGTTCTTTTCATGCTCCTGTATTGAATTATAAAAAAAACAGGAGCTTCAGAAGACAAGTCAGTGTGACTTGAATAGGAAAGTGTCTTTGAAAATGCGTTATCTGGTGGCATTTAAACAATCAGCTGACAGAGCTGAGATAACAGGGGCCCGACTCAATATGATTCAGGGACACGCTATGAGCCAGCGACTAAGGTGGGATGTGATGGGGGCTGGCTAGCTGTCAGGGTGTTATCTGGGAGGTGAAAGGGCCTCATTTACCAACACACACAGGTTAACCTATCAGGAAAGGGGCCTCTTTTTGAACTGCCTTTCCCAAAGTTTATTCCATTTTTTAACTACGTTTTTTTTTGGGAGTTATTCCTTATCTTCTTAGAGAGTCAAGGCTGGCAGGGCCTGTTAAAGCCCATTGCGGCACTTCTTGTGTGATACAAAAATACAAAAAGTCATAGATAGATTTAAATTTTAGAGTAGTAGGCAGGATACGCTTCCTGGCTATATTTCTAATAACAGTGTGTTAACTGAGTCAGTGTCAGACATATAAGCCTTGAACTTTTCTTTACTTTGCAATACCAATTTTTTGTTTTACCTTGTATTTTTACTAAAGTTTTTAAAAACAAAGATATTTTGTCTGTGGAATCATTTCAACATGTCAGGCTATTGTTAGAATCCCATGAAGCACACTAAAGCTGTAGAACTTCGGTAATTTTGGGTAAATGCAGCTACAGCTGGGCTGCCACACTACAATTCCCAGCATTCCCTGCTAGTTCCCCAAATGGCTGCCGGTATTAAGGGCTGCTGCCATCCCCAGAGATAGTTCTATACTGTCCTTCCCTTTCTTCCTGGCCAGGGAATGTCCTAGAAATATGTTCGGTCGGGACACCTGTGCATCTGCCTGGGGCTTCCCACCCGGGTAAGGAATCTTTTTTTCCTGGTCAGGATCTCTATCCATTCTCCTGAGAAATCCTGCATCTTGTATGGGGACTGGTGTGACTGGTCAATCTGGAACTTCATGTAGATGTGATGGTTTAGGCAGATTTTGAAGATTGTCACCTAGGTGGTGTGGCTCATTCCTATTATAGTGTTGGTGCTGACACAACCACTTGGTGTGGTGATTGGCCTTAATGATTGTTCTACCTTCCTGGTAAGTGGTAGACCTGTCTTTCTGTTCTTTTATAGATCCTTCCTTTGAGAATTTGTCAGCCATTTCATTTTCAAGTACATTGCAGTGGATCACTGCAAAATGATTGTGTGGACTCTGCCTAGGGAAGTAAGAGTGGTGTACGGGCCATTCAGTTCTTTGTTCCTTGCAGAGCCTACAGGACAGATGTGTCAGGGCTGTTATCTGCGTGGCCCGCACTATTCTGAATAGCCACTGCTTTGGCCGGTAGAGGAGGAGAGCTGTTCTACTCTGTCTCCTGGACACCTGATGAAGATTCTGCCACTGCCATTCTTCACTGCTTGTTCAGCCGAGCCTTCATTATGGACCTGTGTCCATTTATCTAGAGGGTGGTTGTTCTGGATGTATGCTATGGTAAAGGTCTTCATCTCAGCATTGCTCTGAGAACCTTTTTTGCCCATGCCAGGGTTGGTGTGGTGAGTTACTGGATCATTAGCATTACTGCATGCTGAGTTTTCAAGTTAATGAGGGATTTCTTTTTGGTCAGAATCTCATGGAGTGTCAAAGCTGGGCGATGAAAGGTGCTGACTTCAGTATGCCCTGAGAACCAATGGATGATGTGAGAGATGATACAACAAAAAAATACTGGAGGTAATGTCTGAGCTCGCTATGAAAGGTCCTAAAATCCTTCTCCCAGCATTCTTTGTGCACATCTGCTAATATACACTGCATGCGTGTGAGAGGACCACCTTCCAGGCTTAGATGAGCACATCTTGTTGGGGCGAGAGGTGGCGCTGTCACTAAAGGGATCACCTCTTTTCTTCCCCACAGCAGTGTGAAGATGCCCCTTCAGGGCAACTGACCCCATCTCTTCTGGTCAGAAGACTATAAAAACCCCTTAATGGGATCTCATTTGGTGGTCTCATGGTCTGGACTTCATAGCGGACGTCAGACCCGCTCTTAAGAGGCTAACCTTTTTGAGAAGTTAGGAAGGCTGTTTGTGATTTGTTATGTTTTTGCACCCTCCTGTGCCTGTTTTGTTTGAGAGTGGATTGCATTTTATTATTTTGAACACTTAAGGGAGGGATGAATTTAGAAAAACAAAAACCAAATCATAAACTCTTTCTGTCTAACTGGGTATCCCTAAACCGAGTATGATCCTGATCAACGATGGAGTGTCTATCCCAAATTGTCTTTCTTCTAAAACGGTGTGCCCGTTTGGTTTGAGAGCTGCCATACGTATTGTGACGGACAGCCGGGTCCCACATACATCCCGGGGGAGCCACCATGGGCAGTGCAATGCCTCCCCCCTGGCCGTGGGTCCTACCCCAGTCTTCCCCGTGGCTCCATGGGACATGGAGTCTACCACAGCCCGGTTGGGAGATGGGGTGGTCGCTAGGGGGTGCTGCAGAGAGCCAGCCGGCGCAATGGACGAGTTACCAGCACCACCCGGAGGCTCAATTAAGACCAGCTAGTCAAGCACCTGGAGCACTGCCGGGTGGACCATAAAAGGGCGAACCCTCCTTCATTCGAGGTCAGAATCGGGAGGTAGAGGACGAGGTTGCCTGGGAGGAGTGGAGGTGCCAGGAAGAGTTGTTGGTGCTCTATTATAAGTGTTTTTGGGACTGTGTTGGGCCTGTGGGACACGGGGAAGACGTGCGTCCACAGGCTGAAGAAGTGCAATAAAGCCTGTTGATTTTACACGTGCCTCTGCGTGGTCTGTGCCCGGTCAGGCGCTATATAGAGCGGCCTTCACAGTATTAAAAGGGACAACTCAGCCGGCACCCCAATACTTCTCTGGACTCAGCCGGTGTTCCTTCCACCCGTTCACAACTGCTTTGCATTTTATTTATCTCCTGTCCACAAGTTACGTGACATAACAAAAAGCAAAGCAAACGTATTGCACTCCGCTCCCAGTGAATTGCATTTCGATTCAAGAGCACACGTTAATCAGGGCAAAACTGAATGTAATCAAGTGACCAATCAGCATTATAAGGTGGGACAAGGGGCGTCAACAGGCGGGGTAAGAAGCGTTCCACTTCTAAACATTAAACATCCAGTGAAGTTTTCATCAGTTGGAATAATTAACCGAAGCGATGAGAAGTGTGTTTTACTCCTATAGTTTACTCCTATATTAAGTTGTCTAAATAAGGTGTTATGCTGGCCTTATATCATATTGTTGAAGTGTTCTTTTGATAGCCCTGACCAAAATGTCAAAAAGTTTAGCAATAGCTGGTATGGCCATCCCATCTGCAGGTACTTGCAAACCATATTTAGGAGAATATTGTTGTGCGGATGCCCTGGTTGATGATCTACATAACCGTAGGCTGCTGCTCTTGAAGGCACTCTAATGATGTTACTGTAACCCCTGAACAGCCTTCTCCCATTGCTGCTTCTATCACACCGGCTCTTTCCAGCAGCCAGTCGACACAAAAGAGAATAAAATCGTCATTAACATCAATAGAGTCCAGCTGCTGTCAGGACAGTTTTAGGCCTTGGGCAGATGCAGCGACCTGGGACATTCTGAGGTCTGTAAGATCACGCCCCTTTCAGCTGCATCTCTTTTGACTCCACCCATTTTCCACACCCCCACCTCTGAGTTAGCTGTACACTTTTGTGCCTAATGTACTGTACTATTATAGTAATGGTGGCAAACTGAAGGCGTGTACAAAAAATATTTCTCTCTATTATATACAAAACTCCTGGGACGAGATGAGACTTTTTCATGGAGATAATTTCAAGTCCCACGAGACTAGACTTTGTGCCAAGAGATTTAACCAGGCCCACGGTCCACTCACCTCTCATTCGTGTGAATGCTATTGTCAGACACAGTTCCTGTGCCCTCAGCTCTTATACACTTTTGTTTTCCTCATTTTAATACAAGACATACAATCTATTTGTTTCCTTCGATGTAGTCCTTTTCTGGAGAATAATTTTATACGTTCTAGATGAAACGTTAAGAACTAAGTGAAGAAGAAAGGGAAGCGTGTGGAAAAGAGGCCCAAAAGTGTTGGAGAGAAAAGCATTCAAAAAAGAACAATAATAATCTAAGTGCAAATCTGGAAAATAAGGAAAGTTATAATCAGCCCGGACCAAGTGGAACTGAAAACCTAACCGGTCCAAGCGGGGACGGAAATAAAAGACAAAGAGTAGAAGACAAAGTAGAACATCGTAAAGAGGTTCAAAAATGTTGGCGCGATACTCATGCAGAGCAAGTTAGAGATTATGAAAGTACTAAAATTCAAAAGTCTCAAAATACTGATAGTAAAGCTCGCATTAGCAGAAACAAACTGAAATTATTACTCGGTTAAATAACAGAACAGCAAAAAAAGATTGAATACGTGGACATTGGTGATATGACAGAAGTATGAAGATATTGTTCAGCTTTAAAGTTTAAGGCAGAGACTTGTAGATTGTCTAATTCGTGTCGCCATCAGGGAAAAGTAGTGTTACTTCCCAATAAAGAGGCCTATTGGCGAGAAGATTTGTTATTTGGTGAAAGTAAAATCCACAAACACTACAGGCAAAATCTACAATAGAATCTACAATAATCTGTTTGTGTTTGCATCATTCAATGCTCAAAACGTACATTTACACGATTCAGGACCATACGTTGTGAGAATCTGTGGTCCCGTAACAATTAAAGCTACTCCAAGTTTAATTTCAAAGAAACCACAATTCGGTCAGGTTTATATTTATGATCAAGAGAAGCGATGCAACATAGAATCGAAAGAGTTAAACGATCGGATGGCTTAGAAATGCTACAGCCAATAATGGATACAAATCCATACGTCCAAAAGTACAGCATGACATTTATCTGAAAAACATAAAGACAAAGAAGTTTTCTTGGATTTCTGTATGAATCCGAAAGATCACACTCACATATATAATTAACCAACATGTGACGAATTGTCAGCGATAATAGTTTTTGAAAGATGGAGATATCAAAAACAGAGTTGATATTCGTGTTTATCAAAAAGCGCAGCACGATTCGTCGCCAGCGGCAGATCTGGGAAATGACGAGCACGTAGGGTCCACATGGGGGATGGCAAGTGAAGCGGGCAGGGGGCAGAGCCCCCTAGTATTATAAATAAAAAGCTTCACCAGGATAAACTGTCGTACTAATGTAATAAACGTCTATTCGTACTTGCTGTGAGGTCGTGAGCCATCCCCAACGGGCTTGCAAAGCCGCTCTGCTGACAGGGAAGGTCTTAGCTGGGCGACTCAAACAACTACTGTACACCTCTTCCTGCTTCTAAAGGTCAAGTGCGTCATTTCTCTGGAGCATAAACTCCGCCACAATTAATGCATCATTGAATATGAGCATTAAAATTTTGTATACTAGTACTAATGACATGACACAGAGAGCTCCTAAAGCGTAGTATTCCATATTTTGACTGTTTTCACAAATTATTTGATTTATTCGATGCAGTCTCTATAAGAATATATCTGTGTGCAGCATATGAGTTATTCTTCTTCATCTTCTTCCTTAGCATTTCCCATTTTTATATGGGGTCACCCCTGTGGTGGGCTGGCACCCTGCCCGGGGTTTGTTTCCTGCCTTGTGCCCTGTATTAGCTGGGATTGGCTCCAGCAGACGCCCGTGACCCTGTAGTTAGGATATAGTGGGTTAGATAATGGATGGATGGATGAGGTCAGCCTTCCTGTGTAGATCCTTAGCCACTGAGGCACTACTCCGTTGAGTGCAGCATATAACTAATGTATTAAAAAGTGCCGTCTCATGAATGAGGCATTCCCAACGCAGATATAAAACGTACACTATAAAATACAAAATGTTAAGATTTTTTTTTGTTCAATTTGTTTCTAATATATGACACCAAAACATCTGCTTCAGATACAGAACTGGGAGACCTTAGTAGTTTAGAAATTTAACAAATGCTGAATACACATTTGAGCGCAGAAAACAAAAGGGAATTGAAATCATCATGAGGAGTGTCTAAAATAGGCGTCAGTTCACCAGCGAAACTGGGGAACGGCTCCAGATGGGGTCGTCAATTTATGGACCTCATTGTGTCTGAAGTGCTCAGATCTGTCCGAGGCATAAAACTGTCCTGACTGTGGCTGGACACTTCTCATTAACATCGTCAGCTTCCACCTACTCAATAAGATGGCAGATTCCCTGCCTTATCATCTTCACGTGGTCCATCTTTCCCACACACTTGTGTTTGGAACACCTTTTACTGCAAGCCCTTTGACGTACCTTTAGGTGCCGAATGGTCATTTGATTACATTCACCTTTGGCACGAATCGAAACGCAATCCACTGGGAGCCACCGCTAAACAAAATGCAATACGTCTGCTTTTCTTTTAGTAATGACAATGAGATTTTTGGACACAAATTAAAATTGCAAGACATTGATGTGTTGCATTTTAAACTGACAGGAGAATTGCCCGCCATAGTGATTGCCAAGTGATGATTTGGTTGATATGTTTTTGATTATGACTCGATACAGACGTGTCAAAATGAATTGCACCATGTGCATATGCATTAGAGTGCACTGTAGTGTCACACACGTGCGAATGGGGGAGAGCTGAAGGGCCTAAATGATAGTAATTCCATGCCAGACCAGGGGCGGTGGGGTGCGCTGGCTGTCTTTCTCAATCTCTTGCAGACCATCCACGGGAAATCCCGAAGGGTTCCGGCATAACTGGAGGCGGCACTTCTGGGTCCGCACTATTGATGATGTCACTTCTGCTCCCTAAAGTGGTTTTGGGGTTGGTGGATGGATTGGGACGTTACTTCCGAGTCTGGCACCATTGATGATATCACTTCCGGTTCCCGGTGAAATCACTTCTGGTTCCGGGTCCTGGTGACGTCCCTTCCTGTACTGGCCTTTAAAGCCACCATCTTGCCTCCATACCATCAGTTCTGTTTTGGACTCGTACCTGTGAACATCTCTGTTCAAATTTAACCAATTTTGCAGCCAAGGAACAATATGCAGGTGGCCTTCTCAAACCTTTCTGATGACTTTGTGTCATTCTTGTGATAGCAGATAATATGTTGGGTTGCATTTGATTTTGCTATGGATGATCATTCAGATTGGCGATTCTAAATTGGCCCTAGTGTGTGCTTGGTGTGCTTGGTGTGTTTGTGTGTGTCCTGCGGTGGGTTGGCACCCTGCCCAGGATTGGTTCCTGCCTTGTGCCCTGTGTTGGCTGGGATTGGCTCCAGCAGACCCCCGTGACCCTGTATTCGGATTCAGCGGGTTAGAAAATGGATGGATGGATGGATGGATGATCATTCAGAGTTCTCTGATTTAGAGACACACTTTTTTAGAAGCAAGGCCAACTAGAACAGGCACTTGATTTTCATACCACTTGTACTGAATAGGAATAATTCTCCAGTTCTGCAAAAATGTATTCATATCTGATTAGGCTCAAAACATTGAAACAATTTTACATTCCAGCAGAACTCACTTTAAGTACAAAGCCGTTTTAATTTTGTACAGACCCAATAACCTTTTTACAAGTTCAATTTGAAACTTGAAAGGCAACGAGCGGTGGTTAGCGTTTTACAGTAGTTGCAGTTGAAGGCAGTTGGCGACTTTCCCAAGGTGGCTGTCTAAATATTTTTATCTGTTTTATGACCGTGGCTTTAAATCAAACGCAGCTTTCTATTACACGGTATTTTATGGCAGAGAAAGTCCTTATATAGGCTGAGCCCGAAACGTGACTTGCATCTGAGGCCCCACGGAGACGGGAGAGAGGCACCCGGCCTGCTGCTCGACTACTGAGTTACGTTCAAGGGATCAGACAGACGTGATTACGACTTTTTTTTGCACTAAGCTGTGAAACATGGAGCTTTTCAAAATAGGCTGATCCTGAAATCCGTGGCTGTTAGTGTTTTAGATCCAGTTTAATGGCCTGTGAAAAGTCAATTGCCATTAACTTGTTTTATTGTTTTCTTTGGTTGGCATAAGACCACGAGATTGGGGGCACTACTGTGTGCTACCCTTACTTGGAAGATATATATATTCCAAACATTTTAGAAAATAATCAGGAACGCATAAGGGAAGGGATGACTTTAGAAAAACAGAAAAAATGAATAAACCCCTTCTGTCTCACTGGGTGTCCCAACAATAATAGAGGGAAGCCAACCCATTTACTGAGTGTTGTGTGTCAGCCAGTGTTATTGTTGTGAATGGGTTAATTATTATTATTTCTTTTCATTTTGCTTTGTCATTTGATGAGGTTGACCACTCATTTTTAGAGTATCTGGAGCCCTAGATTGTGAACATTGTATTAGATGTTCTACTGATATGTTACGTTTGTTGTTATTTTATACCATTTTTGCTCCGTGTTGCTCCGTGGGCCATGTCCCAAGAGGTCAAGAACGACTGGGAACGACACAAGGGATTAAATGCTCACCATTTCAGGCACTTCCTCATCTGAGTTTGCAGAATCCAAAAGCCAGACAACCAATTTCTAAACTCCATTTCTGGTCTCGACTTATGTCTGAATTTTTGACTAACATCTTTGATTGGTGTGGCAGTTGTCTTGGGTTTGACCCCTTTATTTGGCTTTATCTTTTCTTTTTCAAAAAAAGTTCCTTGCCAGTGCACTAGTTTATTATCCTTTTCTGTCTTTCTTTGTTTGTTGTAAAGCAAGGGTGTCCAACTCCTGTCCTGGAGGGCTGCAGTGGCTGAAGAATTTCATTCTAACCCTTTTCTTAATTAGTGATCTGTTTTTGCTGCTAATTAACTTCTTTTGAATGAATTTTAATTAACTTGGTTTTTAGGAAATGTTTCCCTGAATTTCTTCATCGTTCCTCAGTAGTGCTAAGGTGTTGTACCGTGTTAGCCATTATGAATGTAGAGATAAGCCAAGCAAAATGACACCTTTTATTGGCTAACTAAAAAGATTACAATATGCAAGCCTTTGAGGCAACTCAGGCCCCTTCTTCAGGCAACATCTTAATCTTTTTAGTTAGCCAATAAAAGGTGTCATTTTGCTTGGCTTTTCTCTACATTCATCGTTCCTCTGAATTGCTTCATTTCTTTCCTTAAATGGCTCCCAAACAGAAGTGAAATGTGAAGTGAGTGAACCAACAGAAGAGCAACTAAGTCAGGGCCTCAAACTCCAACCATTTTCACTCCAACCAGTCTTGTCGTTAATTAAACTCGGTCTTTAATTCCATGGCTTCTTGCTGCTCTTATTGTGCCATAGCAGACATTTCCAAAATTGTGGATTTTCTCTTTTGTAAGAGCAGATCAGCATTCCTGAGACCTTCACCTTTCTTTGTTTTCAGATATTGTTTGATGGTCACAGTTTGCTGGTCCTGTTTTGGCCAATTTTGTATCTCATTATTGTTTGGCTGCTAATTAAGGAAAAAGAAGCAACTGAGGGGTCTGAGTCTTTAAGAGCAAATCAAATAAAATGAATTCAAAAGAAATGAATTAGCAGCAAAAACAGGTCACTACTTAAGGAAAGGGTTAGAATGAAAACCTGCAGCCACTGCGGCCCTCCAGGACTGGAGTTGGGCACGCCTGTTGTAAAGTAAGAGTTTTCATGTATTTATTGAATTTATACAGCTGTTGTTAATATTACTCTATTTATTATTAAGAATCTATGTATTGTGTTTCTGTGCTCCCTCCTATTTTAATTGTGTTTTGTGGGCGGTACCCCAAGGGGCGGGGCCACTCTGATGTCACCACTGAAGGACTGCCCACAGCCTGCATATGTTGTGAGGCTAAAGGCTGATTTATACTTCTGCATCAGACCTACACTGTAGGGAAGTCATAGTCTGCATCGTTTACAGCATGTCTATGGAGTAGCCTGACATGTACATCCTTCAAAATATGACATGAACCCTATGCAGACCCTAAGACGCTGATTGGCTACTTTGGTAACTGTATTTTCTGAAATGTGTTTCTGTTCGTCTTCTTGTTTACAAGTGTATGAATATATGAAGAGTGGAAAAACGTGGAGGACAAATATAAAAACAACAAAATGAAAAAAATATCAAATAATAATAATAATAAATAATATGACAAAAATAAGAAGATCTGTGACAAGCAGAGTGGTGATACTGGAGGGCAAAAACTACCTTTTGCTTTTCTTGCATGATGCAAACAGCGGCAACTAACGTTCAAACATGTGACTGTGGTGTGGCGTGACACAGAAGTATAAACTGCTTTTGACAGGGTGGACAACAGCCCAGCGACGCAGAACTGTAACTCATCCCTAAGGAGCGAGTCCTTTAGCGATTCACTAATGTTTGAAAAGTGCTGTTTTTTAAAAAATATTTTATAAACTACCCCTGTGGGGCTTTTTTTTTTCTTTGGATTTTTTTTTTTTTTTATTATTATTTAATTTAATATTGTTTCTTTGTATCAGTATACTGCTGCTGGATTATGTGAATTTCCCCTTGGGATTAATAAAGTATCTATCTATCTATCTATCTATCTATCTATCTATCTATCTATCTATCTATCTATCTATCTATCTATCTATCTATCTATCTATCTATCTATCTATCACCTTTAATCATCTCATCACAAAAGCTTAAAGTGGGAGCATTCATCACAGCAGTCTGTTAGAGAAAGGTCAGAATAATAAGGGCACTGTGTTTGTTTAATTGAATATACAATTTTATCTATCTATCTATCTATCTATCTATCTATCTATTATATAGTGCCTTTCACATCTATCTATCTATCTATCTATCTATCTATCTATCTATCTATCTATCTATCTATCTATCTATCTATCTATCTATCAATTTATTTGCACTTTTACTTTAAAGCTTCCTTAAAAACAATATTTGGAATTAACTTTTCTTCAAGATCGCATTGAATTTTGATTCCGTTTTTGGAGACACATTGTGACAACGCAACGTATAACTGCCTGTGAGTGAATAATGTTTCTGTTTCTCTAATAAATAATCCATCTTTTTCTAATGTTCGTCCCTGTGAATTGTTAATTGTCATAGCAAAAGCTATTCTCACGGGAAATTGTAAACATTTTAATATGAATGGCATATCGAGATCTCCTTTGGTGTCTAATGTTATTCGCAGAATATGTACATTACCTTTCTTGTCGCCTGTTAAAATTTGCATCGCTTCTCCGTGAACATAAAGATACACCTGACCGAATTGTGTTTTCTTTGAAATTAAACTAGTCGTTGCTTTAACTGTTGCGGGACCACAGACTCTCATAGTGTATGGTCCATTATTGTGTGCATTGAATGACACGAAAGCGAAAAGTCTTTGTTGTCTACTTTTTGCCTTTTATTTCTGACCCCACTTTGTCCTGCTATTTTTTCAATTACACCTGGTCCTGATGATTAATTTCCTTTTGTTTGTGCTAATGCGATCTTTACTATCTTTTTTTTGATACTGTGGCAACTGACGTAATAAAGTGACACAAAAGTTTTACTTGGACAATCGCCGACTTCGTAACCCCAAACACAACTTTCTAGCACCTTCTCCAACCAGTCCTCCCCCCTTACCGCATCAACCAATACCCCGCTATCAGTCTTCCGTGCTGTACTCCCTCCCTCAATCTGACCAAACAGTCACTTAAAACAAAAATGGCTTCAACTTAGTTGGGACGCTACAATACTTTTGAATTTTACTGCTTTCATATTCTGTAACCTTTCTCTGCATGTGTATCGCGCCATCGTTTGTTTGAGCCTTTCGAATTCCACTGCTTTCATAATCTCTTATCTGCCTTTTTTTCTCTCCAACGCCTTTTGGGTATATTTTCTCCGTGCTGCTCTTTCTTCTTTGCTTAGTCGTTGACGTTTCATCTAGACCGCATTGTCCTTATACGCTTTATATGTGCTGAGAGCACAGGATCTGTGTGTGCTACGTGCCTTTACACGACTGAGTGTTTTGCTGGCCGTGCTCTTATTTGATATTGTTTGCATCTCGCGGGTCTTTTAAGTGTCTTCCGAGAACTTCCGAGAAGATCACGTCTCGTCGCCCTGCTTTTCCTTTTTAGGATTTTTTTTTATAATACAGAGAAATCAATCTTCTGGCTTCTTGGGTTTTTTTTTTACTTCTCTTCTTGGATTTTGATTACATAATTGCAGATTTAGATTTGTTGCTTTGTTTTGCCTTGGAAATATTTTTGACTTATTTTTTAACTTAGACTTACTTTGAGATGAACTCTCTCAAGTCAGGTGTTTTCTCTGTGTCCTGGACAATCATCCACGATTCGCTAAGGGGGTAGGGGGCCTGCTATGTTGATCATCCATGAGGAAGGGCACTCATGGCTCTAAATACAGTCCAGGCATTCGATAAGGAATAGGCCTCGAAGACACTAAAAAGGGCAAAAATGGGTCGTGACAAAAATGTATGTTGTGGCACGCAGCTGCAGGTGGTACCCAGCTGGGATGCCCAGGAGGACCGGAGGAAGGCTTGCGTCTCCTCCAGACCATGAGGGGGCGACCGTCCTGGCTGCTTTGGGGACCACGGGTAGAGAGCATTGAAGCTCAGCCCTGTAGGGGCCCGTGGTCACCACCAGGGGCCACCCCAATGCCTGGAGAGCCCTGGACCTCAGCACTTCGAACACACCTGGAAGTGCTGGGGGGAAGAGGACCAGGGACACCCAGAGTGCTTCTGGGGATGCAGCCGGCACTTTCGCCACACTGGGGCGTGTCGGTGGAAGATTGCCGGGTAACAACTGGAGCACATCCGGGGGATTATAAAAGGGGCCGCCTCCCTTCATACAATGGGTGGAGTCGGGTGGAAGAGGACTGAGCTAGAAGGAGAAGAGTGGAGGCGGACCAGAGATAGAGAAAGGCATTATGAGAAGGCCAGGACTTTTGAGGGTGACTTGTGCTGTGCCACTGGGGTGTGTGTGTTCACTATTGTGTAAATATTGTAAATAAACGTGTGGTGGTGCAAAACATCATGTCTACCTGTCTGTGTCCGGGCTGTTCTCCACAATGTGTATTTTGTATAAACTAAATTTTGAACTTTTGAAACCATATCCTTTTTTTGGGCCTGTGCCGGCTAAATCATCCCAGTGGAGTTTTAGGTCAGGCTACCTTGGGTGAGGCCTTTGCTAGACTGTTATTTATTTATTTATAAAGTACTTTAAAAACAACATCAAGGCTGACCAAAGTGCTGTACAATAAAGCCCAACATATCAGACACACAATAACCAAAGGGTAAAAGAAAAAGAAACACATAAACACATAAGAGCTGAAGAAATTCATAATATAAAGTATACAGATAGTCAACATATCATACTGGGTTAAAGGCCAGGGTGTAAAAGTGTGTTTTTAAATAGGATTTTAACTCTTCTGAGTTTTGGAGCGGCAACTGAAAAAGCCCGATCACCTCTAAGTTTACATCGTGCCTTAGGAACACGTAAAGGCATCTGGTCTACTGACCTGAGAGAGCGAGACGGTACATAAGGGTGCAGCAGTTCCGACGAATAAAATGGAACACAACCATTAAAGGATTTAAGGACAAATACAAGGATCTTAAAATGGATTCAAAAACGAACTGGAAGCCAGTGAAGGGAAGCCAAAATTGGGGTAATGTGCTCATGCTTTCTTGTGCCAGTTAAAAATAGAGCAGCGGCATTTTGCACCAGCTGCAGTCGAGCAATAGAGGCCTGGCTAATTCTGAAATCTAGACGAGAGGTTATAAAAGCAGGCATCACTGTTTCAAGGTTGCACTTAGACAAAACAGGCTAGATTTTTTACCACTGCGTTCACATGGCTATCAAGTTTTAAAGTAGAATCCATTTTCACACCTAAATTTGAGATCATGGATTTCTCAAATTGAGCCACAATCAAAAGGTCGATGCAGGGGGTCCTGCTGTTGCCGTTGGGTCTAAATAGCATGACTTCTGTCTTGTTCTCATTAAAATTTAGAAAATGTAATGCCATCCAACTCCTTATGTCAATAAGGCAGTCAAACAGGGGCTGGACAGAGCATAGACCAGGGTGCTTCAGAGGAAAATAAACCTGACAGTTGTCCGCATAAAGATGAAAGGAAATACCGTGTTTCCGGAAAATCATTTAGAGGCATCACAAAATGTTGCCATTTTGAGAGTTCACACATCATAACACTAAATATCCAAGCACAACCCTACAACTCTCCCACTCACTTCCCATGCATATTCCCTTATGCTCTCTCCACTCCGACTGCACAACTGCCCTGTCAGTCAAGCCATTACCCCTACTTGCCTCCTCAATAGAAGCTCAATCGACCACTACAACAACAACAGCATTTATTTCCATTTCTATATTTCTGAGGCTTCGTAGCCTGTTTCTTTAAGAAGAAATCATTTTGTGTTTAACTGTGTTCCCAAGTTTTTACCCCACCACTAGAACCAGCGTTCTATAAGATTGACTGCTGCAGCTCCGTGACGTTACAGTGTCCTCGCAAAGCATCATGGGATGCTAGGTAAAAAAAAATATATTAGTTGGCCACACAGCAAATTTCCAGGAAAATATTTGGTGAACATGTTCACCGGCAAACTCGGCATAAGCCAAAAATACTTTGGCAAATTTTATTAATTAACTCTAAGGGTGAGATTTGTGCAGATTTTAATTTTTCTAGTGTCCATGATTGCTGCTGCCTTTTGCACTGTTGTATCTGCTTTAGGTATTCCTGATAGGAGTGCGTTACAGTAATCTGGATAGCTAAAGACAAAAACAACAGACCCCTGAGTGACTTCATTTATTACAATTTTAAACAAGATAAATGTGATCAATAAAGATTTTTGATTTGAATAATTGAATGCTTTGCACATATGGAGCTGGAGTGTATTCTATGCGTGGCTGCCTTTCACTCCTTTTACTGAAATATTATTTTGTGAATTTTCTTCCAAAACTTGAGAGACCGCTCTCAGTGGATGTGAGCCCCCAACAGGACTGTGCTTTTTCCCCTATCCTATTTGTGATTTTCATGGATAGGATGTCAAGGTGTCGCCAGGAATAGGGTACCACTGCTTTTTGTACATGACCTGGCCTTGTTGGCTTCAAGTTCTCCAGCAACCGAGTGGCAGGAATGAGGATCAATGCCTCCAAATCTGAGGCCATGGTTCTCAGTAGGAAAAATGTGGGAGGTGAGTTGCTGTCTCAGGTGGAGTGAAGGGAAACATAATGGTGAGATCGACCCATGGATCAGAGAGGAGAGCTCAGTAACGAGGTCGCTGTACCGACCCATTGGTGATGAATGAGCTGAGCCAGATGGAAAAGCTCTCGATTTACCAATTGATCTTCGTCCCTAAACTCACCTACAGTCATGAGCTTTGGTTAATGGCTGAAAGGACGAGATCACAGGTACAAGCTGCCGAAATGAGCTTTCTCTGCAGGATGGCTAAGCTCTTCCTTAGAGATAGGGTGAAAAGCGCAGACATCCGGGAGAGGCTTGGAGTAGAAGGCATGTGATAGCTGTGGAGCTGTGATATGACTAGCTGTGGAGTTTTTATGAGGATGAACAACTGTGGGAAGACCCCAGTGAAGATCCAGGGCACCTACCTATATGGACAACCACAAGGCATGCATGCTAGGAACGGTAATCTCATGGGGCAGCCTTGGCAGATTCTCGGGGGGGGGCACTAGAGGGTGCTGTGATGGTTTATGATCTCTACTTGCAAGGCCTAAAGCTAAACCTGGAAGTGCTCTCATCAAGCAGTGATGTAGCTTGGGAAGTCTAAGATTAAGGAGGTTGCTCACCCTCATCCAGAGAAGTCGGAGTTGGGAGAGGAGCTGGACGACAGTTTCCTGGGAGGAGTGGAGGAATAAGAGAGAGAGAAAGACAGAGGAAAAGAGAGTATCTCTGGAGACCCAATGTATAAGAACCTTGATGGAAGGTACTTAGGCTAGTAAACTGGTTTTATTTGAACTTGGACTTGTGTAGTGTGGTTGCATTTGGGATATTTGGTGCTGCAATGAAACCTGCTGGTAACACTTGGAATGCATGTGAGATAATGGAAAATGAAATAATTGTAAAATATCTCAAAAATCTATTTTAAGTACAGTATCTTGAAATGTGGAGTGGCGTGGTGGCACTGTGGTATTGCTACTTCCTCAGAAGGAGCACAGAGTTTAATTTCTAGATGCTCCTTTTGTGCAGTTTGCATGGTCATCCCATGTTATTTTGGCTTTCCTCAGGATGCCCTGATTTCCTGCAGCCTTAGGTGGACTGGTGGTGCTAAGTTGACCCCTGACATGCTGGCGTCCAGTCCTGGAATTGTGTGCTGGCCTATGGCAATCCTTCTCTGGATAAGTGCGTTTAAAACATGAATGGATACCAAAGCATTTAAGATATCTTGAAATAAATAATGGTGACTAATTTTTGTAGATATCTTCAATGAATGTGTATCTGTGGTGGCAAAAATTAACATATTAATTAAACTTATCCTCTACTAGGGCAAGTTTGATAAAACCTCTTCGAGTCCAAAACAAGGGAGGAGAAAATTTGTCCATTGCACCTTTAATCATCTCATCACAAAAGCTTGAAGTGGGAGCATTCTATCATCATATTGTGCCATTTCTATCTATCTATCTATCTATCTATCTATCTATCTATCTATCTATCTATCTATCTATCTATCTATCTATCTATCTATCATAATATTGTGTCTTTTCTATCTATCTATCTATCTATCTATCTATCTATCTATCTATCTATCTATCTATCTATCTATCATCATATTGTGCCATTTCATTATATTGTGCCTTTTATATCTATCTATCTATCTATCTATCTATCTATCTATCTATCTATCTATCTATCTATCTATCTATCTATCTATCTATCTATCATATAGTGCCTTTCTATCTATCTATCTATCTATCTATCTATCTATCTATCTATCTATCTATCTATCTATCTATCTATCTATCTATCTATCTATCACAATATTGTGTCTTTCTATCTATCTATCTATCTATCTATCTATCTAATCAAGCCTACTACTCTAAATGGGTAATGAGGATGTGGAGCTGAACAGGAGGGCCTGACAGCCAGAAGCTTGTAAAACAGTGCAGTACTGCCCTCTTGTGGCATGTAGTGCTCACTTCTGGAAACTCTACACCACATTTTCTATTACCCATGCTGACTGGATATAAGGTTTCAAAACAAGCAAACAAATCAACAAATGATTGTGGAGCAGAAGGCTCCAAGTGGCTGACAGATGTGTCTACCATTCCAAATCTGGACTTGTGAGTTACTTTATGTATTTTAGAGGCACTTTTGGCCAATGCCTTGTGGGAGATAAGCATTCACAGAGCTGCCAGTAAATTTAAAAAAGAAGAAGGCAGAAGAAAAAAAAATGACAAGGTATGGCACAGCTTGGGCCACCAGAGAACCTGCCAGCTTTATGAGGCTGGTGTGTGTGGTACACCTTCGGGTTCCTCTGCATGGCTTCATTATGGAGACGTTAGAAGGAATGTGAGCCAATGAACATGCATCTGAAGAGTAAGACAGTAAAAATCCACTCAAGAGCAGTCTTTGTAGGCTTTGAGCAGGAGGTCGGCGTGGCTTTTTCACTGTGAGCCCACCTAAGCCAGTCCAGACCTAATTTTAGCATCCCTTTACAAACACTCCAGGGTCAGCGCAACACATTCCTTCCCCTTGAGGCCATTGCAAGCCATTAAAACATCATTCTGAAGAATAAATGACTGACACAAGTTATCATTACACAAAGCTGCAGATTCAATGATTTATGGAGAAATCCTGTCCAGTCTCGTGGAATTTTCCCAAAATAAGTTCATGTAAACAACTTGCGACAAAGAGGCACTCAGTGCAGGCTCGGTATGCGTAAACAGATTGAACAGTGTAGCCCAGTGTAATCCTCCCGCCTGCCGGCCAGTCTGGAGACATTCACACGGAGTCTCCCTTGGCAAAATAAGCTCAACTCCAATCCATCTTCCATCAAAATAACACAATTATGAAATTATTTTATTTTATTGCGCTATATAACATGAAGTGAAGAACTGCTCTTTTGAAGTGCCCCCTTGAGCGCTGGGCGGTATCCATGCCACGCTCAAAGTCTGGCTGGCTTTAATGATCTCCTGCAATTTCTGATTAAAACAGAGATGTGTCTCTTATGCCAAGGCTTGGGCTCTGAGATCATTTTTATACGGCACGTTAGATGAGAAACACATGTTGGTTTTATTACAATGCTCCGCTTGAAGGGCTTTCACTTTACAAAGAGACGGACAAGAGAGGCTGCTGCTTTGAACGGTGGCACAGAGTTGATGGTTTAGTCGCTCGCTTTTTCTGTTCCTGTAAAACGCACTGTAATTGAGCTTTTTTGTCCACAGTTATTATTATATCCAGTGCCCCCGTCCCAAAATGTTTGGGGACAAAGACACATTGTTCCTGGACTTACCGATCTGCTACACAGTTTAAAATTACAAATCAAACCATTCAGCCATTGTGATTGAGGTGCACATTGCAGACTTTCATTTAAGGGTCTTTGCGCCCATTTAGAAATGACAACACTTCTTCTACATGGCCCTCTCATTTCAGGGCACCATAATGTTTGGGACAATTGGCGTCACAAGGGCTTGCGATTCCTCAGGTTGGTTTCATTGCTTTATAAGTTACCTCAGCTTGCTTCTACCCTTTGGAGTCTGTAGTTGCCATTGTTCAACATGAGGACAAGAGCTGTGCCAATGAAAGTCAAAAAAGCCATTATAAGGATGAAAAACAAGAATAAAACCAAAAGAGATGCCTTAGGATGACCAAAATCTACTTTGTGGAATATCATGAAGAAGGAAGAACACACTGGTAACCTCAGTAGTCATAAAAGGACTGATAGGCCAAGGAAGACCTCCACTGCTGGCGACAGAAGAATCCCCACTATGGTAAAGACAAAGCCCCACATGCCTGTCCAACAGATCAGTCACAGTCTTCAGGGGGCCGATGTGGACGTGTCAGAGACGACTATCAACAGAAGACTTCATGAGCAAAAATATGGAGACCATACAAACCACTAAAACAGGATGGCCAGATTACAGTTGGCCAAAAAGGACTTCAAAGAGGATTCTGGGAAAAGGTCTTGTGGACAGACGAGACAAAGATGGACCTGATCAGAGTGATGACAGGAGCAAAATGTGAAGATAAAAAGAACTGACCAAGATCCAAAGCTGTTTGGGACAAAGACACATCTCTCCTTGGTTTACAACTCAAACAACTGAGACATAATTAAAGTGCACACTACAGACTTTCATTTAGGGGGATTTACATTCATTTTGGTCACAACATGTAGAAATGACAACAAGAGCTGTGCAAATGAAAGTCAAAGAAGCCATTATGAGACTGAAAAACAAGAATAAAACCATTAGAGATGATGACCTAAATCAAGTGTCTGGACTATCATGAAGAAGAAAGAATACACTGGTGACTGAGCTCAGTAATCACAAAAGGACTGGTAGGCCAAGGAAGACTGCTGATGACAGAAGAATCCTCACTCTGGTAAAGACAAAGCCCTAAACGTCTGTCGGACAGATCAGTCACAGTCTTCAGAAGGCAGATGTGGATGTATCAGAGACGTCTATTAGCAGAAGACTTCATGAACAGAAATACGGAGGCCGTACAAACCACAAAAACAGGATGGCCACATTACAGATGGAGAAAAAAGACTTCAAAGAGCCTGCAGAATTCTGGGAAAAGGTCTTGTGGACAGACGAGACAAAGATGGACCTGATCAGGGTGATGACAGGAGCAAAGTGTGGAGACAACAAGGAGATCCAAAGCAGACCACCTCATCTGTTAGACATGATGGTGGGGGTGTTATGGCTTGGGCATGTATGGCTGCCACAGTGACTGGCACACTTGTCTTCATCGACGACGTGGATGCTGATGGCAGTCACACAATCAATTCTGAGGTGTATGGTAACATCTGATCTGCTCAATGCCTCCAAAGTCATTGGACGACCCTTCCACTTACAAGATAATGATCCAAACACACTGCTGTAGCAACACAGGAGTTTTTCAAAGCTAAAAAATGGAAAATTCCAGAATGGCCAAGCCAGTCACCCAATTTCAATCCAACTGTGCAGGCCTTCCATATGCTGCAGAGAAAACTTGAATGGATAAGCTCGCGAAACAAGTAGGAGCTGAAAGATGGCTGCATTGGAGGCATGGCAGAGCATCACCAGAGAAGACCCTCAGTACCGGGTGACGTTGATGAATCGCAGACTTCACGCAGTCATGAGGAGTACCCGGCTGCAGTCAGGACAGTTTTAGGCCTCCGACAGATCCGAGCACTTCAGACGCCATGAGGCCCAGAATCTTTCTGTATTCATGTGGGAAACACGACAACGTTTATTTTTAGCTCTTGTTTTACCATCCATCCATCCAGTATCAAACCCGCTATATCCTAACTACAGGGTCACGGGGGTCTGCCGGAGCCAATCCTAGACAACAAAGGGCGCAAGGCAGGAAACAAACCCCGGGCAGGACACCAGACCACCGCAGTCTTGTGTTACTGTGCAATGAAATAATGTGGTAAATGGATTCAGTGGACACTTTTAATGCTATGTGTTGCTCTACCTAAAAGGCTGATTCATTTTATTTATCACACTAGAAAATCTGATTTCTGAAATCACACACACACATACAAATATATATATATATATATATAAAGCCCTCACTGACTGACTGACTGACTCGTCACTAATTCTCCAACGTCCTGTGTAGGTAGAAGGCTGAAATTTGGCAGGCTCATTCCTTACAGCTTACTTACAAAGGTTAAGCAGGTTTCATTTCAAAATTGTACGCGTAACGGTCATAACTAGAACCTACTTACGTACTTATATATATGGCCATAGCCTGCAGCTCAGTCGCCGTGTGAGGCGGAGTTGCGTCCCTCATCGTCACGCCTCTCACGTAATTGAGTGCCTTCCCATATAAGGCCGTCCGTCAGCAGCAATCCAATTGACACGCTGGCGCTAAATATTCGCGGGTGAAGGACTGTGCTTATGCAAACAAAGATGAGATGGTCAGGGATAGACTAGTGTTTGGCACAAACTCAGCGAAAGTGCGAGAGAAACTTTTAAGTGCCGGGTTTTAGCTAACATTAAATAAAGCCGTGGACATCGCAAGATCACACAAGAGAGCGGCTCACGTGAACTGACTGTTAACGCAGTACGTAGAAAACAAGAAAGAGCGCTGAACAAAAAACGCATTACACAATTGAGAAGACGGCAAAAGAATATGAAGCGAGTGACGCATACAAGCATTTTCATAAGTGCAGCTACTGCGGAAACAAAGCACGGTGTAAACCTTAAGTTTAAATTAAGTTTATAGACACGCTGCCGCTGGCGTTTGTCATGCCTACGACGAATACGATATTCACAAGATACAAGTTTAATAAGAAGACACGAGGTATAAACGAGACTTTGGATCACTTTGTAACAGAGTTAAAATTGCTGTAACTAAGTTAAACTTGCTGGTGAAGGACTGTCCTTATGCAAACGAATAGGAAAGCAGGGTGTAAAGTTTAACTTTAAATTAAGTTCATAGACACGCTGCCACTAAATATTCGCAGGCAAATCCACAACTTACCGGGAATGCCTGTTAAACATCTTAGATTCACGAGTACCAATTTGGGTAGTGAACACTTCGATGAATGAAACCTGTTATCTTTACAACGGTTGACAAACACGGAATGTAAGAAATAATGATAATCAAATCCTTGATGACAGCAACACTCATAACAGTCACAAAGCAATTACATTGACAATTATGTTACGTTATTTTTAAAATGTTTCCTTTTCTTTATCATAACTTCTTTAACACACTACTTCTCCGCTGCGAAGCGGTATTTTGCTAGTATATAATATAAAACCAATAACAAAAGATGCATTCTGCTGTTATGCTTCGGATGCAGAACTGAGAGACTTTGATAGTTTAGAAGTTAAACAAACGCAGAGATAAACAGGCCTCAAAACTATTAAGTCCACTGGTTTGAGAACAGAAATGTGTAACATAAGTGCTAATATCAGGGACTTCTGAAAAATGGGCGGAGTCAAAAGAGATGCCACTGATGGGGCGTCCGCTTATGGGCCTCAGAATGGCTCAGGCCCCTGAAACTGTCCAAGGCTTCAGGCTGTCTCTTCTGCAGCTGGACTCTGTTGGCACTCATTGCATGTAATGGATATGTGACAAAGTGCTAAATACGTCAGCTTGACTAGACTTGCCATTGCTGTGTCCAAAACATTATGGTTCCCTGAAATGGGGGGACAATGTGTGTGACCTAAATGTATGCAAATCCCCATAAATAAAAGTCTGCAATGTGCACTTTAAGTCTTTCAGTGTGGATGTCAACTTTTGTCAAAATTCAGGGGTAGAGGATGGTAATTAGCTATAAATTTTCACCGAACTCACTATTACGTTTTAGTTCGACTTTCCTTGCTAGAAGGTAAGTTGGCTTCGTTGATCTGACCTTGATTCCTTGCACGTGTATGAGTAGCAAAGACAACACAACCTCTAAAATGGCATCGACATCTGACGAGAGAACAAAGTGAATGCTCAAAGCCAAATACTCCGTGGATGATGTTTTGCGTATTATCACTGAATTGGACTCTAATTTTGATGTAAGTAATTTGGCGATGGAGAACGAAAACGAAAGTGAGGTACCAGCATCAGCTGATCATGGTGCTGGACGCGTTTGTGTAGCTGACACGCCTACAGCATCAATGACAAGAGGTACAAACCAGATTGCTTCGCACTGCGACTGCCACTACCGCCCACCTTCCATGTCTGAATTGTTTAAGTTGTACGGGCCAGTTTATACTTCATGATCAGAACGCGTTCATGCACACATCATGGCTGCCACGCGTTCCCAGCATTCCTTGGAGGGGTCTTCTGAGGACATCGTTAGAAATTAACACGACACGTTGCATGAGTTGCAGTACCTGTAAAAATATGGGTGGCATATGTGTGCAAGTTTTGGATCGTGACGTCAACATCGTTATTTACAGTCAACATGTTAGAGCAAGCCGTGTTGCAGCTCCAACGGGATCGACCAGTTTTGATGTTTGATGAATGGTTCGATGCGGTGAAGCAAATCATCAAACTTAACTGCTGACATGTGAATGTATTTGTGGTGCTTTTCTTCATCAATTTCTCGAATAGGCAATACAAGTGTTGAAAATTCCCCATTGTAATGATGCCATACATTTAAAGGTCTCACATACCATCTTCCGTGTCGCTGTTGCCGTCTATTTTTGCACCTTTCAACAGCATCAGAGTGCAAAGAAGTTTTCCGTCATCTCACAACACAGCGAAACTGGATGTTGTTTATTGAATGAGTTGATTTCTCACACTGCCACCTGGTGGAATCCTCCAGATTTATGCTAAGTACACGCACGGGTATAGTCAGTACACTACTTGTCCTCAAGCACCCATCTTATGTCATGTTAAGTATATCAGTTATTAGCTGCCTAGATAACTTTAAATGACTCAGTGGTCTGTAGTTAGTAAAATGTAAATAAATAAATAAATAAATAAATAAATAAATAAATAAATAAAATGGGTATAGTTAAACCTATGTTGACTAATACATTGTACCTACCCTGTTAAAATCCAAGCTTTGTTTGTCTACTGGGCTAATTCTGAAAATCTATTAGATTAGATGAAGTTTATTAATCCCAAGGGGAAATTGTAATGCACACAGCATCACAAACCATAAAAAAACAAAGATGAGGCACATACTGTAAGAAAAATAGTACAATCAATAAATAAATATATGAATAAATCAAATTATATAATATATAATTTTATATATATTGTAGGTATTGTAGGTGTTGTAGGCCTTTGTAGGTGTCATGGAGGAAGGGCAGATATTCTGACCGGGATTATGGATGAATTCTTGCCTTGACTGGAGGCCATAATGAATGCAGTGGGTGATCAGGCATACCAGGAGCAGTTAATTCCCCCACGTGGCAGGTGGCAGTATTCCTCAGGGCTGAACCTGATTAGGACTTCCTGAGGGTGGCATGAGAGGAAATGCAGCCCTGTTATGGAATTTGGGTAGCCATAGAGGGTGCCTCCATGGGAGGGCTGCCCTGGTTTTCACATGTCCTAGAAGGGCTCCGAACGACCTGGCTGTGCCACTAGAACCAGCTCCTGGGTCAGCTTCAAAAGGGAATTTGCATCCTCCCTTGATTGAGACAGAGTAGGGAGGAAGTGGGCAGAGGATTACAATTGTGTATTGTGGTAGGTGTTTGTGTAAGGCAGGTGTTGGAGACAACTACAAATCTTTACTTGGACTCAGGATTATGCTTGGCCATTATAGTGTCTATGGTTGGGGCTCTGTGGTGCCTCCTGTTTGTACTACCCTTTCCTACACCCTTTGATCGATCTAGATCAAATTTTGTATTGTTCTCTAGGACCATGTAGACAAGGTAGATTACTTTGGAGCCCAACAGGTTAAACCTGGGGGTCCCAGTGGGTTTTTTCCCCCTGTGTGCTACTGATTGCACATTAGTACCACCTCTGTCACCCTCCAGGCTCATCTAAGGTTTGTGATATCACCCTAGAAACAAGAGAAAGCACTGGTGTTGATCATGTTCTCTTCACTTCCCTCCACTGTGATGAGAAGATACCCAGTAGGAGCAGCTGACTCTACCCCTTCCAGTCCTGTAAGTCTTGAGGTCACCAGAAGAAGGAGTCTATACAAATAAAAGGCAAAGCCCTCACTGACTGACTGACTGACTCATCACTAATTCTCCAACTTCCTGTGTAGGTGGAAGGCTGAAATTTGGCAGGCTCATTCCTTACAGCTTACTTACAAAAGTTGGGCAGGTTTCATTTCGAAATTCTACGCGTAATGGTCATAACTCGAACCTATTTTTCTCCATATACTGCAATGGAGTTGAGCTCAATGGCCATGGGGGGCGGAGTTTCATGTGACATCATCACGCTTCCCACGTAATCACGTGAACTGACTGTCAACGCAGTACGTAGAAAACAAGGAAGAACTCTAAAAAGCGCTGAATAAAACATGCATTATACAATTGAGAAGGCAGCGAAACAATAAGAAGCGAGCAAGTGACACATACAAGCATATTAATGAGTGCTACTTCGGAAACAAAGCACGGTGTAAACCTAAAGTTTAAATTAAGTTCATAGACAGGCTGCCGCTGGCGTTTGTCATGCCCACGGCTAATGCGGGATACAAGTTTAATGAGAGGACGCAGGGTATAAATGAGAGTTTTGATCACTTTGTAACTAAGTTAAAATTGCTGGTGAAGGGCTGTGCTTATGTAAATTCCGAGAGACTGTGTTTGTGGGGGATTGACAGTTAAGGCGGGTGGGGAATGTCACGTCATCATCTCACCTTCCATTCACCTCATTTCGCTTTGAGCTGCTAAGGCGGTCTTGCGGAAGCAACTTTGTGAAGCTACCACCAAATACTCACAGAAAAATCCAGAAGTTTCTCCACACTCTGAATCCTCCAGGCACTACTCACAAAAGGTTACATTGACAATCATGTTACGTTATTTTTAAAATGTTTCCTTTTCTTAGCACAAGCACATCTGAGAAGCTTCGATGCATGTGCTCCATAACGTGTTAAAAAATAATGCATTTAATCACACTTTGCATTCCAAGCAAAGGGGAACTTCTGTCAATGCATGATTTCCTGGTACACCGATTACATTGATGCACACATCAGAGCTACAAAAATGTAACAGTCGGAAGAAATCGTGTTGCTAGGACTGATTGGAGGAAAATTTCATTTCAAAAGACTACCCGACGGAAGCCTTGATAAAAACGTGGTTTTGTGCACATATATATGTATATATATGTGGATTTATTTGTATATATACTGTATATATGTGTGTATATGTATATATACTGTATGTTTATGTGTGTGTGTGTGTATATATATATAACTCCGCCAAGGACGGTCCTAAGCCCGGCTGCAAAAGGAGGAAGGTGGTCGCCCTGCTGAGGTGGCCAGAACCGGGAAACCGCGGAAATTAGGCATGTAACCAATGGATAATCGAAATTCAAGTATTGTGATTCATGCTACCGCATCCGGGGCAGCCGAAGCGCCGGTGTTGAGGAGCCAGGGTACTGGTGTGAAGTTGGCTACTGGCCAAAGACCCAAACTTTCCACGCCGAAAACAGAACTTCGCATCAAAACATAGAACGTCCGAACTGGTCACCACGTCAAACAAAAGGAAATCATCGCAAAGGAATTGACAACCTGCAAAATCACCATCGCAGCGATATCGGAATTACGACTCACAGGATCAGGGACGATGGTCGTCCAACCACCGGCCATCGACGATCAAATGACACTTTTCTACTCAGGTGGAGACAAAAGAGAGGCAGGTGTCGGATTTATGGTTACCAGTCACGCGGCCAGGAGTGTGATTGCATTCCAACCAATATCCAACCGCCTAGCAGTCCTCACCATTAAAGGCACTATCAAAACCCACATCATCTCCGTCTACGCTCCAACAGAGACCTGTCAGGATCCAGTTAAAGATGATTTCTACAACCAACTACAACAAACGCTGGATTCCCTCCCACAGACTGATGTGATCCTCCTGGTTGGTGATTTCAATGCACACATCGGCACAGATCGAACGGGATGGGAAAACTCGATGGGCCGGTTTGGACATGAACATATCAATGACAATGGATTGCGTCTTCTATCCATCGCCAGCGCCAACGACCTCCTTGTGGGAAACAGCCACTTCCAGCATCCTCTGAAACATAAACTCACATGGCGAAACCCAGCTGGCAAGGACTCTGCAGTTTTGGACTACATTTTGGTCAACTCCCGGTTTCGATCGTCTCTCAAGGACATCCGGGCGATGCGTCTAGACTGTGGATCGGACCATTACCTTGTACGTGCCAAGCTCCAACTTCGACTGCAACGGGCCAAATGCAAATCACGTCCTCTGATCAATCTGGAGTGGAAAAGTCTTGTAGACCCTGTCCGCAAGGCCGAATTCCAACTCCAGCTATCCAATCGCTTCACAGCATTGGCACAATCAGAGGATGTCAACGTCAAAGAAAGACAAATTTCGAACACCATCATGGACTGCGCCAAGGAAATGTGTCCACCAACTCGCCATCGAACACAGCCATGGATATCTGATGAATGCTTGGATATGGTAAACGAACGAAAGCTAGTCAAACTGTCCAATTTCGAACGATATCGGCAGCTCAACAGAGAAATCCGCCGTCAGATGAAAGAAGAGCGAGAGGCCTACTGGAACCAAGTGACGGCTGACCTGGAACAGGCAGCATCCAAATACGAGTACCACACGCTCTATCGAACTAAAGTGGTGCCTGTGGAAGCAAACCAATATTTCCAACAAGACCAAAATTCGACTCTTCAGAACTCTGATTCTGCCAATTCTCCTATATGGATTCGAGACGTGGACACTGCTCAAGCAAGATCTCAACAAACTTGAGGTCTTCCAAATGCAATGCCTGCAACAAATCCTACGAATCTCACTCCGAGACCGCATACGAAATGAGGAAATCTGTTGCCGGTGTGATCAACAGCCAACAATCGAGGAGCAAATCCAACAACGACGACTACAGTGGTTTGGCCATGTCTGCAGAATGGAAGGCAGCCGGTTACCATACAAACTCCTCTGGTGCGATCGACCCACCCAGTGGAGAATCCAAATAACGGCACCAAAGAAAACGTGGCTCAAGCAGGTCGAAGACGACATCAGAAACCGTCGACTCAACCTCGACGAGGCCAGAACAGCCGCCATGGATCGCCTTGCATAGAAACGCCTGCAAAATGAAATCCAACAACCATTGGCACCCACAGCAGCGTAGGGGCTTAGGACCATGTCCAGACCAAACGCCAGCTTGGGACCAAAAAAGAAAGAAAAGATATATGTATATATATATGAAGTGTTGTAACAGCAACACTTATGACAATGACAATGTCAATCATGTTACGTTATTATTAAAATTTGTTAAGAAGGCAGGCTCCATTGTAGGATTAAAGTTGGACAGTTTAACATCTGTGGCAGAGCGACGGGCACTAAGCAAACTCCTGTCAATCATGAAGAATCCACTGCATCCACTTAACAGGATCATCTCCAGACAGAGGAGTAGCTTCAGTGACAGACTTTTGTCACTGTCCTGTTCCACTGACAGACTGAGGAGATCATTCCTCCCCCACACTATGCGACTCTTCAATTCCACCCGGGGGAGTAAATGCGAACATTAATTTTATTTTAATTCTTTTCATTTTTATTACTATTTAATTTAATATTGTTTCTTTGTATCAGTATACTGCTGCTGGATTATGTGAATTTCCCCTTGGGATTAATAAAGTATCTATCTATCTATCTATCTATCTATCTATCTATCTATCTATCTATCTATCTATCTATCTATCTATCTATCTATCTATCTATCTATCTATCTATCTATCTATCTAAATGTTTCCTTTTCTTTTTCATTACTTCTTTAACACAGTACTTCTTCGCTGCGAAGCGCGGGTATTTTACTAGTAATAAATAATAATTCTTTGCATTTATATAGCGCTTTTCTCACTAGCCAAAGCGCTCAGCAATTGCAGTTTAAGGGCCTTGCTCAAGGGCCCAACAGAGCTGAGTCCCTTTTGGCATTTACGGGATTCAAACCAGCAACCTTCCGATTGCCAGTGCAGATCTCTAGCCTCAGAGCCACCACTCCACCCGTAGTAACCAATCAGCATCATTGTGACCTATCAGCACATAACTCTTCACTTAAGCTCTAAGAGGTGATCTGCTTTGGTTTTGATCTTCTTTGCACCTCTTTATTTTGTCCATACAAAAGGAGCCTATAAGAATTAAACCGGAGTGACTCCCCAACATTTATTCTCTCTGGCGTGTCATTCTTCACTTGACCACATAGCTCATAGTAACTGAAAGACCCAAACAGAATGATGCGAGCTTAACATTACCTACAGTATATGGGCAAAGCCGTGTGTTGCTTCTATTTACTGCAGTATAAAAAGGAGTATCTGCCCCTTTTGCAGTGAGTTGCCTGATCAAGAGTCGAAAAGCAACACAACACAAAGGAGAATCAAAAGGTTGTTGTTTAACTCCTGCCTTGTCGACTTTTCTTTATAATTTGAGCACCATGCACTGCCTACCTTGCTCTCTAGGAACATACAGACAAGATAGAATACTATGGAACCCAAAATTTTGACCCAGGGGGTCCCAATGGGTTTTTCAGTTTCTTGTGTACTACAGTTTGCGAACCAGTGCCACCTGCTGGCTCAGTGCAAGTGAAACACCCAAACAGACTGAAGCCAAAATGGCAAACAAAATGACCCGAGCTTAACATTACTGAACCAGACAACACTGAGTGCTGCATCTATCTACTGCAAAATAAAAAATAGTAACGGGGGGTGTTGGGTGAGGCCTGATCTAGAGTGGAAGTGCAGGTCAACACAAAGGAGAACCACATAATTGCTTTGTAATTCCTACTTTGTTGGCTTTTCCTCATAATTTAAACTCTATGAACTGTCCACCATGAACTAAGAGGACAAGTCAGACATGGCAGCATTCATGGTGACAACCCAGCAATTCTGGAATCCAGTCGGATCCAGAAACTCACAAGAGCAGAGATATTGATAGAGAGGCAGTGTGAATGATAATGGGGACCGGCAGCAATAGGAACTGGGTTGCCATTTATATTGTGCATCAAAACTAAAATAAATACAAGTGAACCTAAAGGGTAGATGTTGTTAGTCTGGTATGTCCAGAGGAAGCATTGCAGTGGGCAGAGATGCTTCTTCTTGGCACCCCATGGAACAACAAGCCTACTGCTAAAAGAGAGAGAGCACCTCCTGGAGGGGATGGAGGGGGCATCCAATTTTGCCACATTCTCGTTTCCACCACAGCTTCCAGTGTGTCCTGGGTTAGTTTGGTGTTGGAACAGGCTTTTCTGGTAAGTTTATTCAGGCATTTTGCATCCTTTCATCTCAAACTGCTGCCCCAGGAGAGCACAGCATAGAATAACACCCTGGCTACTACTCCCCCATGGACATGTGAAACATTAAGGACATCTTCTTGCAATTTTTTTAGTTTTGCTTTTCAACACGTAAAATAACAGTCTTCTGATACTACCAAGTTTCAAAACGGGATGAACAACACAAAACTGGTCTTTCATTGTGATTTTATGTTTCAAATATAGCCCAATGTGCAGAAGCCATCAGTGATTCCTGATTCACTTGTAGAAACAGTAGACGTTACAACAACTTGATTTGTTTTCTATTTGAGTTTATTGGTTTCTTAGATTGTATTGGAGGATGTTCACCTCAGCAGCTTCAGCACATTTACATTTGGGGGCTTTCATTTACGCACAGCTCTGCTAAGGTCCCACTACAGCTTCTCAGTGGGCTGTGATGTGCGTCTCGATACTTCAGATCTGTCAATAGGCTCAGGATCATTGTTGTATATCCGGTTGGATAGACGATCTCAGATTTACCACAAGTTCTCTTATAAAGACGAGTTCTATGAGTGTAAGGGTTTCAAATCCTTTAGCTTCAAAAAACAAAAATCCAAAATGATCAGCCCTCAGCACTGGGCGTAACAGGTGGTATGATGTTCCTGTGAGGATTGACTGTGTTTGGTGTTTTGCGTAATTAACAGACAATTCCAATTAAATTTAAAATGTCTGGAGGACACTGTTCCAACAATCTTGTGGTTCATTCAGTTGCGTTCTTGCCAACCTAAGCCACATTGCCATGGCTCCTGGCACTATCCATGGAAGCCATACTTGTTTGCTCATTTTCTGATGGCTTTTGAGTCCTGCAGTGTAATATTTACTGTGCGGATGGAGGTCTGTAAATTCCTAGATGTTGATTATGGGGTTATTTGAGAATTCTTGGAGCATTTAGATTGTCTGATCTTTTGGTGAAAGTGCTGAGTCATCCACTCTTGGGAATCTTGGCAACTGTCTTGAATATTCCGCATTTCAAGTTGCTTTGAATTGGCCTCAAAATCCATCGCAGACTGATGAGCAGCACAAAATTGCTCCTTTGGGATCGTTGCAGACGTCTTTTATCCATGACATAGTGCTATTACAAACCCGAATGCTAAAATAGATGCGAGCTGCCAAAGGTTTTGCTATTATATAAAATTGGTGGCAAATTCGATTCATTTCATCCAATGCACTTGATTAGTAAATCCTGGTTCGAGTTTCCTTCTTTACTGAAATATAAGTAGAATGGGCCATGTGCTTCTTTCACACATGGCTCGTGCTTGTTCACTTATTTTTTTATTTTGAAGAAATAATGACAAAGAGATATGTGTTCTATGCTTGGTGCATAAGATTATGTAGTTTTAGGAATTAATTGATAGCTAATTATGTCCTGTTATGTAAAACCATAGAATTGAACTTTGCCATTTATGCCCATCAAGCTACACTAATTATCCATAATGACAAAGTCAAAACATGTTTTCAGAAAGGTTACAGATTTATTAAAAACCAAAAACTGAAATCTCTCACACAAGTAAGTATTCAAATCCTTAATTCAGTATTGTCATTGGCTCCTTTAGCAGCAATTACAGATTCAAGTCTTATTAGGTTAGGGGTAGGGTTAAGCTTTGCACACCTGGGTTTAGATAGGAAGCGTCTACAAACGGCCATCTTCTGGTCTCTCCACAGATGTTCTATTGGGTTTAAGTCCAGGCTTTGTGTCACTGAAGGACACTCAGACGTTTGTCCCAAAGCCACTCCAGCGTTTGGGCCATTGTCATGCTGAAAGGTGAACCATCGCTCCAGTCTGAGGTTACACATACTCCAATTCAGTTGTTCCTCCAGGACCTGTCTGCATTTGGCTGCTATCATCCTTCCTTCAGTTCGGACCGGTCTCCCTGTCCCTGACACTGAGATTCACCCCTACAGCATGATGTTGCCATCCTTCATCATATAAATGGTATTAGGGAGCTGAGTAGCAGGGCCTGGTCTTTGCCAGACACAGTGCTTGGAATTCAATGTTTGCCTCATTGGACCAGAGAATCTCATTCCTCATGCTCTCGTAGTCCTTTAAATGCCATTTGGCAAACTCCAAGCAGGAATTAGCCTCTCTGTCGTAATTACCTGATTGATGGCCGATTGCTCTGCCAACAGGCTCTCCCATCTAAGCAGAGGCCTACTGAAGCTCCATTAGAGTGGCCATTGCGTTCTTTGTCATCTCCCTTAACACAGTCCTTCTTGCTCTTTTTCTCAGTTTGATCGGACAGCCAATTTTAGGAAGATTCCTAATGGTTCCAAAGTTCTTCCATTTCACAACAATTGAAGCCTCTGACCTCCTGGGCCCACTAAGCATAGGGTTTTATCTCCTTGCAATGATGTTTGCTTCACTGAATTTTATTAATGAAGGTCAACAGAGAGGACTTCATGGTTTGGTTTTTGTCCTGCCATTCATTGTAAATTACGGGCTGGTGTGTGCCTTTCTATATGATGTCCAGTCAATTCAGTTTACCACAGGTGGACTCCAATCAACATCTGAACACATCTCAAGGAGAATTAAAGCCAACAGTATACAAGTGAGCATAAAATGAGTGCCTTTAGGATCTGAGAACTTCTAGGAATGAAAGATTTCAGTTTTTGATTTTTAATACATTTGCAAACCTGTCTGAGAATATGTTGCCAGTTTGTCAATATGAGTTATTGAGTGTAGACTGATGGGGGAAAAAATGACAACTTTATTAATTTTACATTAAATCTACCACCGATAAAGTGTGCAGAAAGTGAAGGAGTCTTAATACTTTGATTTGATTAATAGTTTGATGTAATAAAACAAAATAAATAATCATGACAGTGGGGGGTCTTTCAATGTAGGCCAATTGGCTGTCCTAGATATTCTATAAAATATGACACATGGTGTTATTTTACAACTGCTATAGCATAATAGTCTGTCTTATTTGATTTGATATACTTTGTTAATCCCCAAGGGGAGATAATTTTCTTTTCATATGGCTATAGGAGGTCCCGGTGCAGGGTCAGCCATTGTATAGCACCCCTGGAACAATATTTACAGTAGGTTAGGGGACTTGCTCAAAGGTCCAACAGAGTAGGACCCCTTATTGCTTCGTCAATTGCTACTGATGTGAAATTTTGAACGTAAAGTTTAAAGTCCAGTCATTAAAAGTCGGGGAAGAAATATAAAATAAAAGTTAATATGAACAAAAAAAATTCGGACTTGAACGTCAGTAGGCTTTGCGTCCTAGGAACTATGTTACCTGAACTGTTCTGTAACATTTCAGTAATCATTGGCTGATCTTTCCGACCATAAAATAAGTCATTATGATAGCAATTGATGAGAAGAATTCATAATTAGTTGCAGAATTACGTTATTTGAAGGCTCCTCTAGAGTGCCTCTTTTCTTTTGCATGATTTCGCTCAAAAACGAATCAGCACATCGTCATCTCAGTTTCGAGTTTGGTGTTTTTCCAACCAGCTGTTTTAGCTCTAGACCGTCCTCAAGAAACTGTGACACACAGACAGACACACATCTATCATCGAGATATTGATATTTTTCCAGAGATCCGTCAAAAACCATAGATCGCAATTTTTGATGAATCTAAAGCTTTTGCTTGCCCCCATAGACGATAGTTTATTGTGGCGGATGGTGCAAAGTAAACATTATGTGAATGTGTCCTGTGGATAACAATTTAGAAAATCTACACGTGTTTGAGGGCTGTGCAGGCGCAGCAGTTCAGTAGGGAGCTTCTAGAACCTTCTCAATCCATTTCTGAGTTCCTGGACGGCAAAGACTATCCCACCAGAAAAGCCCACAGGACTCTAGTCCATCACACAGACCACTTTCACTCACATGGACCACACATACACCATATTCCCATACAGTGACAATTTGCAATTGACAATTAACAACCTAAAATTAAATTAACAACCTAAGATGGGCGCTGAGCAGGCTCCTGTCAATCATGGAGATTCCACTGCATCCACTGAACAGGATCATCTCCAGACAGAGGAGCAGCTTCAGCGACAGACTGCTGTCACCGTCCTGCTCCACTGACAGACTGAGGAGACCCCACACTATGCGACTCTTCAATTCCACCCTTGGGGGGTAAATGTTAACATTATACAGAGTTATTGTCTGTTATAAATGAATTTTTACCACTCTTTAATCTAATATTGTTTTTTTATCAGTTTGCTGCTGCTGGAGTATGTGAATGTCCCCTTGAGATTAATAAAGTATCTATCTATCTATCTATCTATCTATCTATCTATCTATCTATCTATCTATCTATCTATCTATCTATCTATCTATCTATCTATCTATCTATCTATCTAAAAAATAACCCTTTGTAATTAATTCCTTCTTTGCTTTAACATGTCTGGCCACAGTCATTTTCATGAAATGGGACCTAAAAAGATGTTCAATTATGACAAATGGTAAGGAATGACAGAAGTGAAAGCTAACAATATTATAATGAGTGACTGCTGTGGATCTCAGGTGGATGCTGCACTCTGATGGTGAACTGTGGGGTGACCAGATTTTCAAAGTCCCAAACTTTGAGGACAAAGTCCTAAAAATTTGAAAACAAATAAATGGTAGTATTGTCCATTTTTGTGTGCTTCCGTGATTCTGTTAAAATGTAATACAGGTTGTTAATTTAGCTTTCCCTGTCTGATTTTTATCCACATTATAATACTGTATGTATTTTACAAGGAAGGTTGGCCTTGTATGAGTGGTTTGGTGGTGGTGGAGTTTCGTATGCACTGTTCTAAATATTTTGTGAGGTCAAAACTTTGATATTCTTCAGTTATTTATTGGGATGCATAGCCTGAAACTGGGACCGTCTCTGTCTTCAGGGTGTCTGGTCAACCCTAGTAAATTATAGTGACAGTGAAATAGTGAACCACTATAATCTGGAGATAATGGAGCTGTGAGCTTGGCTTAGGGTAAGGTTAATACCAAGCAAATGCTTATTTGCTCTGCGTACAGCGGCTTATGCGGCCCAGGGTATTTTTGTCATATCTGCATAATTTTTTTGTTTTCCTTGCTTGCATTTTGTACTTTCCTGGTTGGTAAGCCTGACTCTTACTAACTCCTGACTTTCTGCTGTCATAAAAGATCCCTGGGTATCCTTCATTAAGAGTAAGGTGCAAAATTGGCCACCATGGCCTAGTCATTCTGGCCCCAGTTATCCCCTGTCTCTAACTGGCCATGTGTGTGGTGCAAAAATGGCTGCCATCACATCATCCAAGTGGGTGCTACACATTAATGGTGGATGAAGTGACTCCCCACTCACTATGAAAAAGTCCTCTGAAAAGCGAGAAAAGTGCTATACAGTAAATATAAAGAATTATTATGATGATTATTATTATTGTAAGAGCTAATCTCAGAATGTTTAATGTTAATGTTAGAACTGATTAATTTCAATAATAGAATATCAGTTTCTTATAGTCCCTCAGAATACGGTGTAGTCCCCTGTAAGTTAATATAAAATAGAACTTTCTTTGCTCTTTCTGTATACAGAGTGTTAATTAACCTCTTTAGCATTACAGTTTTTCTCCAAAAAACATGTAAAAAGCATTGCATTTTATGGCTTCAAAAATGAGATTTTTATTAAATCTCATCTTTCTACTGTAAAATGTACAAAACACTAAAAATATAAAGACAGAAATGTAGAAATCGCTGTATAATAATAATTCTGAATAATAATTCTGCACATGTGCGGGTGACATGCGCGTCACTTTCGGATTCACAGAATCACTTTTCGTTTCACCGTTTTAATTTCACTGCCTGAAGGCAGATTTACTTCATCATCAATACTGACGAGACTCCATTATGAGACTAGGAGAAGATGCGTTTACACCATTGCCCAGGTAATGCTTTGGCCTGACACTCACACAAGACACACCTACACCATTGCCTGAGTAATGTTCGGCACTAACACTGTTGGTACTTTTACTGCCCGAGTAGAACCTCAGGTCTTATGTGAGACATATCTATAATGTTGTCCAAGTGACACTCAGGATTAACACTTTTAGCACTGATTTTACAGCCTGAGTGATGATAAGGACGTCAGGCCACTTAGGAAATGGTCTCACTACTAGCATGGACTGTTAGATAAGTTTGCAAAAAGGATATTGACATACAGTCTTCTGACCGTACTACACATTTTGATATGAACATTTGAACATATGACTGTATGACCAAACCTAGAGAAATATGAAACAAGATAAATAAGCAGAACTTTCTTTAAAATAAGAACTTTTCTTTCTTTGTAATATCAATTTGTTTCTTTATTTTAGTGTGAATTGTTTTGCTTTGAGATTTCACTAAAACTCCTAAAATGAAGATATTTGGTCTGTGAAATTATTTGAAAACGCATCACACTAGTGCCAGAATTGTCCTATGAAGCAAACAAAAAGCTGCAGAATTTTGGTAATATGGGATAAACACAGCTACAATTATTATTATTATTATTATTATTATTATTATTATTATTATTATTATTATTATCATCAATCCATTATCCAACATGCTATATCCTAACTACAGGGTCACGGGGGTCTGCTGGAGCCAATTCCAGCCAACACAGGGCTCAAGGCAGTAAACAAACCCCGGCCAGCCCACCACAGATTATTATTATTATTATTATTTACCCATTACGACATAAAACTGGAGGAAGAGATGCATGCAGATGTTTCTGTGTGCACCAAGATGGTCTTGTTGATGGCTGTCCTGTGTGTTAGTTTTCTGTTAAGATGTATTGGGGATCTGTTTGCCATCAATAGCAAAACAGAGGAAAATCTGCAACTGTTGTCAATGTAAAATTGAAACAGCAAACTAAGACATAGTTGAACTCACACGCAATGTTTCTTTATTTTAAGACAGATGAATCTGTAAATCCATCATTGCTTTCAATGGGGGATTTTCAAATTTTAAAATGGTGTGAACTGTTCAAGATATCTTAACAAAATTGAACTGTCTCAACAAATTTTTCTGAAGAATGAGTTTTCTGCATTTCATCAAAATTGGTTCTTCGGGGGTTGTTTCATCGGAACAGACAGACTGATAGGCATATAGAGAAATAAGGCTACCACAATAGGTGCTTTACATGTTATCTTTAAACACATGTAAGAAAATGGAAAGTGAAAATGGAGATAATATTGCTGTGCCATCGAGGGCTTTCATCAGATGAAGGAATTTTATTTATCAGATGCACATGTTTTAGAAAATGGAAGAAAAAAAGAAAGATGTGGCCAAATATGAATACAGTAATTAAGACTAACTTCAAGAACAAGCAAGGACCTTAAAAGCAAGAAAAATAAGGCAATAAAACACAACGTAGAATGATATTGAATTAAACAAGTGAGGAGCATTTGAAATATGAATGTGCAGGCATAACAAGAAAATTACAATTTGGGTACTTAGAGAAGATAATAAGCCTTTTAAGGCTGATGTAAGCTGAAGGAGGAAATGTTTCAAAATCTTTGGAAGGGTAATGACTGCACAAAATGGCAATCGTCTGAACTGGTAGGTAGACAACAGATGGGAGCTGGTAATATAAACTAGCTAGGATCAAACCAAGAAAAACAAAATAGCAAAGGGGTGAGGCCTCGGAAAAGCCCACAAAACAGATCTCCCAGGCAGGTCTTGTTGTGGTACATTTTAACGGATTCACCACTACAAGGTGATCAGAAATAAGTAAAGAACGTTCATTAAGATTCAAGCATTCATCTTATGCATTTCTAATTGGAAAGCTCCACCTCCTCAGTGGCAACTTGCATTATTATTTTATTAACCCATATAACACTTTTAGAAAATAGATATCACAACAGCCTGACACAGACAAATAGGAAGCTTAAGGCCCAACCATGCCTCAAACAGGAAATACAGTAAGTCTTAAAGTTAAACAGAGAAAAACCATGTTTCACCAGGGAGAGAACTTCAGATGGGGGTAAAGGCAAGTCCTACAAGGAATCTCTATCAAATTAAAATGTATTAACAATAGGTAGAAGACAATAACATCCTCAAAAAAGAAATAAAAAAGAGTCACTGAAGAAAGGAAGTCAACAGGAACCAAATCCACCCATTTGAGCTCATTTTATGATAGATAGATAGATAGATAGATAGATAGATAGATAGATATTAAAGGCACTATATAATAGATAGATAGAAAGATATTAAAGGCACTATATAATAGATAGATAGATACATAGATAGATAGATAGATAGATATATAGATATATATTAAAGGCACTATATAATAGATAGATAGATAGATAGATAGATAGATAGATAGATAGATAGATAGATAGATAGATATTAAAGGCACTATATAATAGATAGATAGATAGATAGATAGATAGATAGATAGATAGATAGATAGATAGATAGATAGATAGTACCATGGTGGACATACAAGAATCCCAACTGGAGACTGAATCTTGCCTAGCCAAGATGTCATAATGAAATTACTGCAGCTGTGGAGTTGCAACCCAGAGCCCCCTATAATATTCATCGTGACTGGGTGAACGTGGATACTGGGAGCAGTTCATACCCCCACATGGAAGGAGGCAGCGATCCAATCAACACACCTGCAGGGTTGCTCGGGAATTGGAGAATGGAAGTACAGCCCTGTCAGGGTCCTTGGGTTACACCAGAAGGCGCTGCCTAAAGAGGATGCCAATGGTTTCCATGTGACTTGGAAGTGCTCCCAACATGCAGTGCAGTGACACCAGAAGCATTCCCAGGTCTTATTTGAAAAAGAGACCACCGCCTCACATCCAGGAGTCACAGCTGGGAGCCCTTGGGCGACACTCAACTGGAGTAGTGGAAGGAGAAGAAGACATTTAAAAATGTAATATTGTGGTGTTTGAGGCTGTGAGCACTGTAAAAGAAGGTGTGTGGAAATAAAAATCCAATATTTTAAGTTGTGTAGAGTGATTTTGTGTCTGAGGTTTGGGGCTCAGTGGCACCACCTTGTGGTCACAATAGATAGATACACAGTGATAGATATAAAAGGCACTATATAACTGATTAACACAACTCAAGAACTACAGTATGTCTTAAATTAGTGCAAAAAATGTTAATTATGTTTGGCTCAGGTGGGCCTCAAGTGAATGACATGTCAGCATTGCAGCCAGGTATTGGCAGAAAAGTGGCCTGGCAAAGGTGGCATGGTTGTAATTAAATGCATTTAATTGGGTGTTTTCATTGATCGACATATCGAGTTAAAATGAACACAAACCTCTAAAGAGCCTAATGAAGTAAACACACACAAAAAAAATGAACAGATTTTTCTTTGCAGGTTTTATAACACCACCCCAAAAAGTGGAGGTGTACATGTAGTTCTGCTTCCAAAGAAAATATTTGATCGCCCTCCAAATTACAAAAATAACAAATGCACGTTTTCTTAACAGTTCATGATTTTTTGCGTATTTTTGTAAAGTGATGTGTGAGACTAAATAAATGTGTGTTTTCTTTCAGCTGATCAGGTGGCAGTGTTATTTGTCATGTGGCGTCCCTGCGTTTAGGGCAAATGGGACCATGCTCAACCTCCCCCATCTCCCCACAGATGGCATTAATAAGTTGGAGACTCTCCTTAATAATTTAGCACATTGCTAAAATGTGTATTACAAACTCAGCTTAGTCACCGTAATCAGTTTTTTTCCAGTTTTCCATGATATACTCAAGTGCTTTGTCAAGTTTTATAGCTTCTTTCTCTTTGGAGTGTTTGTATCCGGTGCTATTAGCCTGTCTCTGCCCCTTGGACTCCCAGTATTCTCTCCATTTTTAAGCTGTGGCCTTGGGGTCTGATGGCTGGAGCCTCTTTCAGCGACCCATTGCTAGATTTTCTGTGACACAATTTAAAGCGTGCATGAACTTCTGTAATGTCTCAGTATTTTGGAGTAGCTGTTATCATTATCGTAAGTCGTATTGATTGCTTATGGACAGTATGATTTAACACTTTGCCCATTGGACATTTATGAATATTTATCTGCTTTCAGTGTTGAAGATTAGGATGCTGATTCTGAGATATCATTAAATAGCTCTTTGAAGGTTGTGTAGTGTGACAATTTATTGACAGATCCTTACCTTATATAATTGTCTTTTACAGCATTCGGCAGACATTTTAAAATGCTGGTAGCCTAACATCTTTTGATACACAATATCTCTTCCTTGCTGTGGTCCTCCACAGCTCCTTCCAAGTTGCAACAATGATCTTTCTTCTTCCATACCCTCTCTGCCTGAACAGTCACACTGCCGGCTCCACAATGTGCCACTCACTTGAGCTCAGAAGCAACACCGACACTCACTTTCCCCCTCAAACCAGTCCAAGTGGAGATTCTTCTAAAGAAGTTGGTCTCAGAAGCCATGCTTGATCATCTCCGTCTCACACACAAAAACACACAAATGCCCTTTGCACAGCTTCTCAAAATGGCTCAGCTCCATCTCTCCCACTCCTTTGTGGTCCCACCTGAATTTTCCTCTCACACAACGATCAAAAAAACAACCATGCTGGATCAAAGTTGGCCATTTTATTTACTTCAAATATGGCTTCCCACCTGGCTTTGCATTCAACAACCTCTACAAAATGATATGTAACACCACAAACTCATGACAGCTGCTGTGAGGCATTGAAGAAAAGCCCGAAACTTCATCTTCTCAAAGAAGATGAGACGTCACGATGCACCACGAAGATCCAAATCGTCTTTCTAGTTCATTGTGCTGGTACCAGTCTGCATGCTATTAAAGAGTAACAAAGAGACTACAAATATAAAACTGACCAAGAAACGACACCTATATTAACATATCAAGCAACTTATCAGTTATGCAAAATACTTAAAATTTTAAAATTCATTTCAGTTTATTTTTATATAGCACTGTTCACAGAGTGCAGGCGCAGAGTTCTCAAATATAAATTTTACAAATAACTAAATATAGAAGTAGTACACATAAAGGTGTTGATTTGTTTAAACAGACAGAATTAACAAAGTACAGGTCGGCCCTTGTGATTCGCAGGTTTACAATTCACAGATTTATGATTTGCGGGTTTACGATTTGTGGGCTTATGATTCATAGGTTTATGATTTGTGGGGTTATGATTTGTGAGTTTATGATTCACAGGTTTATGATTTGTGAGTTTACAATTCGTGGGTTTATGATTTGTGGATTTACAATTCGTGGATTTACGATTTGTGGGTTTACGATTCACCGGTTTACAGTTCCTGGATTTATGATTCATGGGTTCACGATTCGCAGATCCGCCTATTTGCGGGCTTGTTGTCAATAATTAAATGCAAAATAATTTTTGAGTTTTGCCACCCATTGTGGAAAACCTCAGACAACACTGTAGTAGCTCTACTGAAATGGACTACAAATCCCAGCAGCCTTGGGAGTACGATGTCACGAGGGCTGCTGAGTGCAACAAGATGAAGCACAACTTTTCAAAGGGAGCCACAAGATCTTTGGGTCTCTTTTTGTTTCAGAGCTTCACTGCACAATTGGATTACAATGCCACCCACCTGATTACAGTTTTCATTGGATTTGTGTTCTTCTCCTGTGCCCGCTTGTTCACGTGATTTCATCTGGGTTGGAAAACGTTAATGCCTGGGGAGCGCCACCAACTTCTATAAATCTTCACTTATATTGGTATCACGGTGAAACAAAACTATCATTTTCAGGAGGCTGCTCACAGGGGATTTCATTTCATAACCACACCATCATCATCTGCAGATTGTGTTGTTTTGTGTTTCATTCTGTAATATTATTATCATTATTACAATAAATATACACCAAAATGCATTATACAGTAAGTTAAATTTTGTAAAATGTTTGAGTTCACTAAAGAACTGTGGATCGACTCACTTTGCCTAGAGAACGCCATGGCAGCCAGCCTCACACGTGAAGTGATTGTTGTGTTTCATGTTCTCATAACTTTTTGCATCTTATTTAATGTGATATCCAGTAACCACAGGTCCAAAACATATTTACGATTTTTCACATTAGGACCCTCGTGAATTGCAAAGAATAACTGTAGCTTGAAAGTGATTAACATAAACGTTACCCAATGCTATCTGTCCATTAATTCTTTATTGAACTATGACCAGTTGACAACAGTGGAGAGGAAAGCAAAAACTCAGTCAGCAGCATCAGTGGAGGAAATTCAGCTCTGGGTGGTCCACGGTCAATCGTAAGGGAGAAAGTCAAATAAAAAGTCGGACAACATCAGAGACCTGGAGACTCCAGACAACTGGTCGTCCACCCCCTGCTGGACATTCTACAGTAGAGTCCATGCTGGGCTGGAAACTGAAGCCAGGAAACACTTCTTCACGCAAGGATTTGTGGGACTTTGGAACCAACGACCGAGACATGGAGTTGAAGCAGAAACCTTGACAACATTTTAATAAGAATCAGGATGAGATATCAGGACAGATGAGCTATTACTTAAACAAACGGCCTTGATGGACTGAATGGTCTACTCTCCTTTGTCACATTTCTTATGTTCTTACCTGTGAGGACAGAATCTTTCTGCCTGAGGATTTCCAATGTCTCAGATGACTTCTCAATGGGAAGGAGATCAGCTCCTAAACTGCATAAACTCAGTTTAGCTCCTCAGATAATTTGATGCCTTTTCTAAGAAGCTCTCTTAGATAGTCCCCATGCTAATGTCTAATATATTTTATTCACCTTTCCCCCTGTCTGGAATGTGAACGTACACATCCATGTCCTAAAATACCAGCACTCTGCTGAGCCCGTCACAGATTAACAAAATGGCGACGATTGCACATGAGGGTTTGAAAGAGGAGGACTATCATTATTGATCGTTCTGTGTAACTTTGAGTCATTTCATTTTAATTTGGGAATTAAGCAGGTCCTCCAACCTACAGGGAAAACTTGGGGGTTGGTGGGAGGACTGGCACTCCAGCACCTGTAAGAAAACCTTCCACTGTTCCAGTGTGGTGCTGAGATGTCATCTGCTACACTTGGGTCTCAATCCTGGTGGTTTGCCGTGTGGTGGGTGTCTTTTGTCACATGCGTGTGATTGTGAGACAATTTAAGGGCTCTGGTGATGGTAGTTTACCGTTGAGCCAGGGGTTGGCGCTGTTTGTTAATGCCTTCTCTCTTTCACCCTGTGCAGAATCAAAGACTGACAGCCATTCCACCTCTGACGTCACCTTCCTGGACCCACCCTTTCCTGTCAAGAAGCCATATGACCAGCAGTTCAGCCATCTTGGAGTTATAAGAAACGTCTGAAAAGACGTAGCCGCAACTTACTGTGTGTTTTTTTCTGTTGTGTTTCAAACCTTTCATTATATGGAGTAACCACCTCAACCCTTTCCAGGAGTACACTGGGTCTCAAAACTGGCCCGGGCATCCTTCAACGAATGAGGTGACGAGGTCGACCCACTCAGCCCATTATTCATTGTAATTTTCTTAAAATTTGTGATGAGTATGTGGCTCGCAAGAAATAAAATTTAATGAAAAATAACACGGCTTACACGTTATTAGAGTACATGGTAAATGTCAATGTCATGTCCAAGTGCCAGTCCCTAGTAGGCTAGTAGCTGCTCATTTACAATGGAAAAAATTATAACTGAGGTTATAATGAAAACCTGACATGATTGAAATGTTCCATTAACTTAACGATAAACTATAAATGTTCCATCCTAATATGAAAAATTCCTATCCTGTGCTTTATAACTTTATTTCATCATACTAATTATCGCAGCTGAAAACCACTAATTAACGCTCACGCCAATGACCAATAAACAATAAAATGCATAATACATAATCTAAACTAATTATTAGTAACAAAGAATTTAAACACTACATATGAGATAAAATAAATTGCAATAATATATATGCTAACCAAAATGTAGCGGTATCGAAACAGAAATCGGCAAAAGGCAGTTTTGACCAAATTTTTCATTGCAAAGTTGTGTACCGACAACTAAAACAACTTGATGACATAATACGGTATATTTAGTTAGAAAATTTAGTTTAGAAAATGTATTTTAATATCAAACAGTAAGCCGTACATAAAATTTATTTCATGAACGGCCGGCCCATGACCAGACCAGAGTCCACGGCCCAGCATGCATTGCCCAAATGCCTAATGGCCAGTCTACCCCTGACTCTTTCACGTTGTCGTGTCTCCTTTCACATTTTCATACTCTGGACTGAAAAAAGATTTTGGATGAAAAACTGTTTTTATTTTAATCAGCAGTGTTGAAAACAACAAGTGAACATTAGAATACAAATTTGTCTGCTAACTTTAGAGCCTCCCTAGGGGCGACAAAGTTATGGATCATTACTTTCTTTTAGAGAACAACATTTATAACCAAATGATCTACTTAGTGATAGAAAACGTACAGTGGATTTAAAAATCAGACAGACCCCTTTACTTATTTCCCATTTTGTTTGTTGCAGCCTTATGCTAAATTCATTTCAATTCATTTTTTTCCCTCATCATAACAACACTCAATACCCCAGGGTGACAGGATTTTAGATTTTTTTGCAGATTTAATAAAATAGAATATGCAGCCCCCCTGAGTATGTAACGCTGACCTCTTGCATCACAGTTAGTTGTAGTGATTGGCGCTCAGGAGATGCAGGGTGTACTCGGAGTATAATTTTATCTCAGGGAGGTGTGCTGGTTCAGTGGTTAGCATTGCTGCCTCACAGGTCAGGTTACTGTTTTGGTCACAATAATCAGTCCAGCACAGTTGGCAGACACTTCTTTAGCCCTCACGGACACTTAAAAGACCACTACACTATTATAATCCACTCAAAGCAAGTTGAGTTTCCTTGACTTCAATGTATCTCACTTTCATATATTTGAATTTAGCAGGGTCCGCTCATGACCATGTCAGCAGTAGTGACAGGATGGGGACAATACTGTTGCTAGGTGGCGGCATGCAGTGGTTTATGTTGCTTCCTCATGGATTCAGAACCTGGAATTGGAATACAACACCCAGTCACTGTCTGTCTGGAGTTTGCATGTTCTCCCCAGGTTCGTGTTGAGACTGGGTTTGGGAATGTCAGGTCTCCAGATAGCTAGAAATAGAAATTTGAGGGCATCCCTTTCATTGTCCTCGGACAAACAAAAATCAACAAAAAGAAAATAACTTACTTCGCTGTAAGTCCTCAGTGCGGGACTTCAATAAAGTTAGAGGGGTTAGGGGTTGCAGTCCGTCAAGTGAGTTGCTTGAGCCAATAATGACCTCTCCTTCTGGGGGTCAAATGCTTTCATTGGGCAGCTTCTTGGCACCGTGGGGAAAGATGGAGATGACAACGTTAGCAGCAATGCTCCCTATTGTCTCGGCGGGGAGCCTGTGAGGAGGTCCTCAGATGACCATGCATGACAGTGGTCTGTAGTCTAAGAACAGATTAGTTAGCAATTCCAAATTGGCCGTGTTTGAGTGTGAGTGTGTACTGTCTGGGATTGTTTCCTACTTTATGTCCAGCACTGGGCCCAGGGCCATCTTAACATATGGGAACTCATGCTGATCCCAGGACTAAGGTGTATGAGGACAGACTGAAGGAGTGGAACCTTTTCAGCTGAAGCAAACAGGGGTTAAGAGGGAAAATGATCAAAGTGTTGTAGATGCCATGAGGGCTGGACAGACATCCCGGCCAGAAGAGGGGATGGTTCCTTACCCGGATGGGAAGCTCATAACAGGCAGATAGGCACCCTGGGTGGGGAAGAGAAAGGGATCAGACCTGGAAGGAAGAACCAAAAAGAGAAAAGAGAAGATGTTGCTGTTGTTTTTTTTACTTCCCTAAACTAGCTGGTAGCGGCCCTGGATAGCAGTACGCAGTGGGAAGCCAGCTGGGCATGTCGGGAGATGTAGTCAGGCAGAGCAGCCCTGCTGTGGTCACTGGGTGCCACAAGAGGGTGCTGCAGAGAGACAAGCTCCCTGTAATAATGGACTTTCACATGACCCAGAAGAACTTCCATCGGGCAATCACCCTGGCACTGGAAGGACTCCCGGGTCCAAAATAAAAGGGGCCGCACTCCCTTATCCACTTGAGTCGGAACTGGGAGGACATGGAGCAACACTCGCTTGGAGGAGGGCAGTGTGGTGGTGGTGGTTAGAGAAAACTTGTGTCTTTGTGCTTTTTGCAACTTTGTGGAAGAAGTGGTTTAATAAACCTTCCATTAATTGAACCAGGGACTCACTGTGTGTTTGTGTTTGGGGGTTTGGGGCTTGCTGATGCCCATCTGGTTCCATCACAGTGTTTAAACTTATGAACGGAGCTACTACAGTGGATTCCAGTTGTTAGTTTAAAATAAATTCTGCAAGTAGAGCTCTGGGACACTTAGCAGATTTAATCATCTCAGTAAAGTTTCCTTGCCAGCCTCTAGGGGTCTCCACCAACATCTAAGTTTAACCTCCATTCTCTATGAATCATCACGACCACCTTTAGACATCCCCATAAACGTGTCCAGCCTCAGGTAAATCAGGGATGGTAAGCATTCGGAGTCTCAGGGGCTTCTGAAGTCTATGTGACCCTGAGGACAGACTCTTCTGACAACCTTTAAGAAGTATCGGGATCAGGTATTTGGGATAGCTTAGTTGTTAGCCAAATAAACAATCTTGATTGGACTGAATCAGGGTTGTTTTAACATATGGGCACAATGGGCAGTGGACCGGGGTTCATGGAGCATAGGGGGCCCACAATGTTACTGATGCCTATGGATGTTTCTGTTTTGCTGTCAAAACAGGGCTCCCAGACATATTGGAACAACTTAGCTGTTCGTTAAACAAAAAAAGCATGATGGACTGAATGGTCTTCTCTTGTTCATGAAATTCCTAGCTTATGTTCTTATGTATGCATGTCTGATGGTTTTGGTGAACCCCTCTCTGTGAAGAATCCCTTGCAGACTCTGGAGGGTTACTTAATAAAAATTTTAGCAGATTTAGACATCTCAGTGAACCCTCTGGGGTAACCACCTAAGGTGTTAGCATTGCTTCACTGCCATCCTCTATGAATCATCACGACCAGCTTCAGACAGCCCCATAAACCTGTTCACCCTCTGGTAAATCTGCAGAGTGAACCTCTCAAGTCTCCGGGGCTTCTGAAGATGACCTGCCCCTAAGAACAGACTCATATGAACCCCTTTAAGAAGTATCTGGATCAGGTATTTGGGACAGCTTAGCTATTAGCTAAACAAACAATCTCGATTGGACTGAATCAAGGTCATCTTAACGTATGGACACAATGGGCACTGGACCGGGGTCCATGGAACATAGGGGGCCCACAATGTTACTGATGCCTATGGATGTTTCTGTTTTGCTCTTAAAACAGGGGTCCCAGCACTCTACTTTGTCTTGGGCGCCTATGAGGCTATCAAGATGGCCCTGCTCTGCTGCCAGGTACACTCCAGCTGCCGGTGACCCAGAATTGGATTAAGCAGGTTAGGGGTAGGGTTAGGAGCATATTTACTTTTAATAGGGTATTTGTTACTAATCCGCAGCAGACTAACAAAAACTCCGCTCCGAAGTGACAATAATTGTGGTTATAGAGGTGATGGAGGAAAGAGGCACAACATCAAAGCAGCTGAAAAGCAAATTTCACGCCTCCTTCCCTTACCCTTTTATTTTTTTCTGCATATTCCCTTAATTGGTGGCATGAAAGAGGCATCAGGAAACTGATAACTGCAGCAAAACACAGTGGAAGTCTCCTTCTCACGCCTGCCGTTAAGAGAGACTAAATGAAGAAACCTTTTATGTTGGTGTTCCTGCAGCACACCAAGTCCAGTAAAAGTTGGAGCGAAGGCATGAACTTTCCGTTGGAGCGCAAGCTGTTCATTGTGCCGGTTTTAGGGCTTGCGCTCTGATTTTATTAGTGCTTTTGCAGATGCCTCTAGGGAAGAGCAAGCAGGATAGCCTTTCATTCTCCTAACCCCAGCCTCTGGGGTGCAATTTGACACAGCGGCGACGGCGAGTCTCTCTCTCTCTCTCTCTCTCTCTCTCTCTCTCTCTCTCCCTCTCTCCCTCCCTCTCTCTCATTCTGGCGTCTCGCACGCTGTCATTCACAAGCACCTCCGACTCCAGCTGCCTTTCTGCCACCAGAGCAGAAACGTGGCTGGTCCTTATTGACACCTGGCAGGCAGAGATCCGCGGAGGGCGTTTAAATCAAAGTGGGCACCCGGCTGAGCAGAAATCAGCCACTGCGGAGCAGAGCAGTCTGGGATCTTGTCTGGTGACAGGAGCTATTGTTCCCTTGAAGATATTTTCATTGATGTGGGGCTTTGTATTCAGTAGCCTTCTGAAAGAGACACATTTCATTTCAGCAGGTGACACCCGGACCCTGGGGATGTGCTGCCAAACTCCGGGGTCACAGAAAAACTGAGAGTCAGTTGGAGTGGGAAGGAGAAGAGGCCGCAAAGGAAAAAAAAAAAATAACCACAAATGTCACTCGAGAGATGGTTCTACACTTCGTTCATTTACTGACTGCCTCAGGGGACTCAGGGATGCAGTGAGTTCAACTACAGCCTGCTGGCCAGGGCTGCCGAGAGAAGAAATGAACGTGCCAGAAGTGGCGCCAAACAGACTATACATTTCATTTGATCGTGTGACACAAAGACACATTGGGTCTCCTGCTGGCCTTTGGGGTTAGTCTGTAGTAAATCCTACCAGTCTCATGAAAGTCCCCTGTAAAGTAAATCTCGACAGCCTCGCGATCCCTGTGAACTAAACTATACTAGTCTCTGGAGTCCGCACGAAGTAAAGCTATCCCGCTTCTGAAGTCCCTGCGTAGCAAACTGTGCCAATCTCCGAGGTCTCTCTGAAGTATCCCTAATGGTTACTTTAATGTAGCAAGTAACAGTTTCAGCGGTCTCTGTGAAGTTTCCTTGCCAGCCTCAGGGGTCTGAGTGAAGTAATCACCACTGGCATCTGGGGTGTCAGCCAAGTTTCACCGCCATCCTCTGGGATCTCTCTGAATTGTCACTACCAGCTTCAGACATTCCTGTAAACCTGTCCAGCTTCAGGGAAGTCAGGGATGGTAAGCATCTGGGGTCTCCACCTGACCCCGAGAACAGACTCTTATGATAACCTTTAAGAAGTATCGGGATGAGATAAGGGGCAGCCATGCTATTAGCTAAACAAATGAGCTTGATGGACTTGAATGGTTTTCTCTTGTTTGTCGTATTTCTTGTGAATGTTCTTATGTAATATCTGAGCAGATTTAGTCATCTCAGTGAAGTAGCCTTGCCAGCCTCTGGGGTCCCCACCGACATCTAGGGTGTCAGCATCGTTTCACCTCCATTATTTATGAATTGTCACTACCAGCTTCAGACACTTCTGTAAACCTGTCCAGCCTCAGGTAAATCAGGGATGGTAAGATTGCAGAGTCTCAGGGGCTTCTGAAGTCTACCTGACCATGAGTACAGACTCTTATGATAACCTTTAAGAAGTATTGGGATGACATAAGAGCAGCTTAGCTATTAGCTAAACAAACAAGCTTGATGGACTTGAATGGTCTTCGCTTGTTCATGAAATTTCTAGCTTATGTTCTCATGTATGCATGTCTGAGGTGTTTGGTGAACACCTCCTTGTAAAGAATCCCTTGTGGACTCAGGAGGGTTACTGTAATAACAATCTTAGCAGATTTAGTCATCTTACTGAAGCCTCTGGGGTCCCCACCTAAGGTGTCAGCATCATTTCACCGCCAGTCTCTATGAATTGTCACTACCAGCTTCAGACACTTCTGGAAACCTGTCCAGCCTCAGATAAATCAGGGATGGTAAGCTTCCGGAGTCTCAGGCGCTTCTGAAGTCTACCTGACCCCGAGGACAGACTCTTATAATAACCTTTAAGAAGTATCAGGATGACATATTGGAACAACTTAGCTTTTTCGCTAAACCAACAAGCTTGATGTACTGATTGGTCTTCTCTTGTTCATGAAATGTCTAGCTTATGTTCTTATGTATGTAAGTCTGAGGTTTTTGGTGAACCCCTCCTTGTGAAGAATCCCTTGCAGACTCAGGAGGGTTACTATAATAAAAATCTTAGCAGATTTAGTCATCTCAGTAAAGTTTCCTCTCCAGCCTCTGGGGGTCTCCGTCAACATCTAGGCTTCACCTCCAAGCTCTATGAATCATCACGACCAGCTTTAGACATCCCCATAAACCTGTCCAGCCTCAGGTAAATCAAGGATGGCAAGCATCCAGGGTTTCAGGGGCTTCTGAAGTCTACCTGACCCTGAGAACAAATTCTTCTGATAACCTTTAAGAAGTATCGTGATGAGATAAGGGGCAGCTGAGCTATTAGCTAAACAAACAAGCTTGATGGACTGAATGGTCTTCTCTTGTTCATGAAATTTGTTACATATGTTCTTATGTATGCATGTCTGAGATTTTTGGTGAACCCCTCCTTGTGAAGAATCCCTTGCAGACTCAGGAGGGTTACTGTAATAAAAATCTTAGCAGATTTAGTCATCTTACTGAAGCCTCTGGGGTCCCCACCTAAGGTGTTAGCATCGTTTTACAGCCATCCTCTATGAATCATCACGACCAGCTTCAGACAGCCCCATAAACCTGTTCACCCTCTGGTAAATCTGCAGAGTGAACCTCTCAAGTCTAGGGGGCTTCTGAAGTCTACCTGTCCCTGAGAACAGACTCGTATGACCACCTTTAAGAAGTATCTGGATCAGGTGTTGGAGCAACTTAGCTATTAACTAAAGAGTCTTGATTGGACTGAATCAGGGCCGGCTTAACGTATGGGCACAATGTGCACTGCCCCAGGAGCATAGTGGCCCACGATGTTTCTGTTGGTTCTGTTTTGCTATCAAAACAGGGGCCCCAGTACACTACTTTCTCCTCACAGGTGGTGCAGTGGTAGTGCTGCTGCTTTGCAGCAAGGAGATTGGGGGTTCGCTTCCCGGGTCCTCCCTGTGTGGAGAGTGCTTTGAGTAGTGAGAAAAGCGCTATATAAATGTAAAGAATTATACTTTGCCCAGAGCCCATGATGCTGTTAAGACGGCCGTGGACTGAAAGGCCTCAACTCTTTTTTGTCAAATTTCTTAAGAATTTTCTTATGTATTGTCAGAAAAGTACAGAAGAATGAAAATAATTTGGGACTCGCTGAAGGAAAACCCTGTAAATTAAAAGCACACAAAAGGTCTGAAAAGAAACTTGTGTAAAGTGCAAAGTGTTGAGTCTCCCTTAGTCAAATGGCTTCCCGGCAGGAAGAGGTGGGTCCAGGTGGATGGACACAGGAAGTGATGTCATTGGTGGAGTGCTGTCAATCTTCCGATCTGCAGAGGGAGAAAAAGAGAGAGAGAGAAGAGAGAGTTATTATACAACGCCAACCCTGGATTGGAGGAGAATTACTATTATCTGAGCCATTAAACTGTCATCCAAGCACGCTCATGTGACAGTATGTATGTCGGAGGTTTTTGCTGTACCCCTCCTTGTGAAGAATCACTTGCAGACTTTGAAAGATTACTGTAATAAAATTCTTAGCAGATTTAGCAATCTCAGTGAAGTTTTCTTGCCAGAGTCTGAGGTCTCCACCGGCATCTAAGGTGTTAGCATCGTTTCACTGCCATCATCAATGAATCATCATGACTTGCTTCAGACAGCCCCATAAATCTGTTCACACTCTGGTAAATCTGCGAAGTGAACCTCTTGAGTCTCAGGGGTTTCTGAAGTTCACCTGACCCTGAGGACAGACTCTTCTGGCAACCTTTAAGAAGTATCTGGATGAGATAAGGGACAACTTAGCTGTTCGCTCAACCAACATGCTTGATGGACTGAAGGGTCTTCTCTTGTTCAGGAAATTTCTTATACATGTTCCTATGTATGCATGTCTGAGGTTTTTGGTGTACCCCTCCTTGTGAAGAATCCCTTGCAGACTCAGGAAGGTTTAACATAATAAAAATTGTAGCAGATATAATCATCTCAGTAAAGTTTTCTCGCCAGACTCTGGGGGTCCGCACCAACGTCTAGGGTGTCAGCCATGTTTCACCGCCGTCTTCTGGGATCTCCATGATTTGTCACTCCGTCCTGCCCAGCCTCAGGTAAATCATGGAATTACACATTCATAGTCTCAGGGGTTTCTGAAGTCCACCCAACCATGAGAACAGACTCTTATGAGAACCTTTAAGAAGTTTTAGGATGAGATGTTGGGACAGTCGAACTATTATCTAAACCGATGAGCCTAGTGGAGTGAATGGACTTCTCTAGTTTGTCAAATTTCTTCTGTACGTTCCTATGAAAAATGTAGTCATCTCTGTGAAGTTGCCTTGCCAGCCTCTGGGGTCTCCACTGGCATCTTATCCATTAGCTAAACAAACAAGCTCGATGGACTGAATGGTCTACTCTTGTCTGTCTGTATGTATGTGTATGTATGCACGTCTGAATTTTTTGTTGTACCTCTCTCTGTGAAGAATCTCTTGCAGACTCTGAATGGTTACTGTAATAAAAACTGTAGCAGATTTAGACATCTCAGTGAAGCTTCCTTCCCAGCCTTTGGGGTCTCCACCAACATCTAGGGTGTCACCCACCACTCTGGGATCTCCATGAATTGTTTCAGGGGTGTTTTTGCCAGCCTCTGAGGGTCACCACCGGCATCTAGGGTGTCAGCATATTTCACCACCATCCTCTATGAATCATCACTAATGGCTTCAGACAGCCCCATAAACCTGTTCACTATCAGGTAAATCTGCAGAGTGAACCTCCTAAGTTTCAGGGGTTTCTGAAGTCTACCTACCCCTGTCAACAGGCTCTTATAACAACCTTCAAGAAGTATGTGGATGAGGGACAGCTTATATATTAACTAAACAAATGGGCTGAATGGTTTTCTCTCATTTGTCGAATTTCTGATGTATGTTTTTACGTATTTATGTATGTCCAAGGTTTTTGATGTACCAGTCTCAGTGAACAATCCCTACCAGGATCTGGAGGGTAACTGGAATAAAAACCTTAGCAGATTTTAGTCATCTCTGTAAAGTTTCCTTGCCAGCCTCTGGGGGTCTCCACAGACATCTAGGCTGTCGGCAGCATTTTACATTACTTTTTCTCTATGAAATGTGACTACCAGCATCAGACCCCCTAAAACTGTTCAACTTCAGACAAATCTGTGGAGTAAACCGCTTGAGTCTCAGGGTTTTCTGAAGTCTACTTGCCCCTAAGAGCAGACTCAAAGTTTTTGGTGTACCCGTCTTTGTGAAGTCCCCCTGCCAACATTCAAAGGATTTCTGGAATTAAAATCTGAGCAGATTTAGTCATCTCAGTGAAGTATCCACGCCAGTCTCTGGGGGGCACAGTTTTACCTGAAATATCACTACCAGCTTCAGACCCCCTATACCTGTTCAACTTCAGGCAAATCTGTGGAGTAAACTGCCCGAGTCTTAGGGATTTCTGAAATCTATCGGCCCCTAAGAGCAGACTTGAGGTTTTTGGTGTACCCGTCTTTGTGAAGTCCCCCTGCCAACATTTGAAGGATTTCTGAAATTAAAATCTGGGCAGATTTATTCATCTCAGTGAAGTATCCACGCCAGTCCCTGGGGGGCACAGTTTTACCTGAAATATCACTACCAGCTTCAGACCCCCTAAACTTGTTCCGCCTCAAGTAAATCTTTGGAGGAAACTGCCTGAGTCTTTGGGGTACCTAAAATCTACTGGTCCCTGAGAGCAGACTTAAGGTTTTTGGTGTACCCGTCTTTGTGAAGTCTTCCTGCCAACTTTCGAAGGATTACTAGAATTAAAATCTTAGCAGATTTAATCATCTCAGTGAAGTATCCACACCAGTCTCTGGGGATCTTCACCAGCATTTAGGCTGTCGGTAGCGTTTTACATTACTTTTTCTCTATGAAATGTCACTACCAGTTTCAGACCCCCTAAACCTGTTCAAATTCAGGTAAATCTGTGGAGTAAACTGCCCGAGTCTTAGGGGTTTCTGAAATCTATCAGCCCCTAAAAGCAGACTTGAGGTTTTTGGTGTACCCATCTTTGTGAAGTCTTCCTGCCAACATTCGAAGGATTACTAGAATTAAAATCTGAGCAGATTTAGTCATCTCAGTGAAGTGTCCATGCCAGTCTCTGGGGGTCTTCTAAGTTGTTAGCACAGTTTTACCTGAAATGTCACTACCAGTTTCAGACCCCCTGAACCTGTTCCGCCTCAAGTAAATCTGTGGAGTAAACTGGCCGAGTCTTAGGGGTTTCTGAAGTCTACCTGCTCTACCCTAAGGGCAAACTTGAGGTTTTTAGTGTACCCGCCATTATGTGGGAGGGTTTCGAGAAGTATCCTCACCAGCCTCTGGGGTCATTGTGTCCCACCACTGGACTCTATAGTAAAAGATACGCATTGCAGGGCTCTTGCTGTACTTGTAATTTCAGCAGGTGACACACAGGCTCCGGGGCATACAATTGACCTCAGGGTCACAATGGAGTAAGCCCTGATGGCGTCAGGGATCCCTGTGAGGCAAACCTTTGCAGACTGCAAGAAGAGCTCTGAAATAAACATTGCGGTGCTGCCGCAGCACGGACTGTCAGTCGCACTTTTCATTTTGACGAGATTAACAATATCAGTCAGCCTGTGTTCCCGGGGTCCAGGAGGCTCCAGTCTTCCTATCAAACGCCCCTTCTAAAACTGGCAGCTTTGAAAATGCACAATCCTGTTACATGGATTCCAGCCATTCCTTTGGCAACCAAATGCTCCAGATCCAATCAACAGGACCTCCAGCAGTCTAGACGGATAAATCAGGAGTCCTCGATAGCCTTCTCTCGCTGTTCCCCACAGAAGGCCTCGAGTGGCAGATTTCACAGGCCATTAGTCTGGCTCCGACCACCTCTGCTTCCAAAGCAGACAGCCACATTTACTGGGAGACAATGTCTTATCAGGCATTATGTTTGCTAAATAACCATATCTGTCTCCCGGAGTAGATTAATGTACAGATACCCTAGGAAACTTCTGTAAAAAAAAAAAATTGCCTTTGCCAGGCTTCCCCTCCCCAACTAACAGAAAACTTTCTGCTCTTCTCTGTTTTTAGCACAAAAATAAAGAAGCAATCCAAAGAAAATCCCACGCGTTCGGATATTTACAAAGAAGAGGCACTTTCACTTTAGGATCCAATGCAGCACATGATTACGTTCATCCTGTCTTCTTTTCAAAATAATTTCCTGTCTCCCGATTACACTAGTGGTCTAGTCTAAGCTGCCAGCAAATGGTGGGCACACTTATGGAGCTGCTCAGAATGAAAGGCACTATACACACACACACAGACCAACTAAACAAACTGACTGATGATGAGGGGCTCAAAGAAACGACATAAACAACAACACTGCCTTTGTTAAGTATTCAGGCCCCTGCACTTTCTTATCATATTTTGCCATGTTGTGAAAAAAAGTCAGGGTGTAAGAGCCATTTGCTAGTTATTTACGTTACATTAAATGTTTGCCTATGTGGAAGATGCCATCCTGTACGACAGACAGAGACGCAGACTCCCAATGTCCAGAACACACACTTTTAATTTTTGTTTCTTCTGCACACACAATACACAGTGTGCCAATCACCCCAATAAACTCACAGTCCTTTTCTTTCCTTTTATCTTCTCCTGCCACCTCCACTCCTCTCCCGCAAGCTCTGTCCTCTGCCTATCGACTCCGGCGGCTCCTTTTATGTTGCCCCTGGGAGTGCACCCGGTGTCGCGGAAGTGCTGCAGTCCAAGGCTCTGGGATTGTCCAAGCACCCCCTGGTGGTGGCCACGGTCCCCAACAGGATTGAGCTTCCAATCTCCAGTCCTGTGGCCCCGATGTACACCAGGGGGGCTGCCCTCCTTCCCAGTCCTTTTACTCTCCAGAGGGAGACGGGACGGTGGGGCAAGGTCCCACTATATATTAGTGCCTAGTCTATGGGAGGTTCTGACAACCCCGTCAAGCTGAACTGAGTTGGTATATTCTAACTATTTCTTGTCCCTCTGACCACAGATTAGTCTCAGTTAGTGACCTGCCTTGCCGTGTGTAAGGGCACGCGATTTTAAAGTGCGCCTTACGCGCCCAATAGTATGAATAGTATGCTGTACGTTTACGGCCGGGGTCCTCAATCACAGTCCTGGAGGGCCGCAGTGGCTGCAGGTTTTTCACTCCATCCCAATTGCTTAATCTTCTTCTTCTTCTTCTTTTGGCTGCCTCCCCTTAAGGGTCGCCACAGCGGATCATCTTCTTCAATATCTTTCTGTCCTCGTCATCTTGTTCTGTTACACCCATCATCTGCATGTCCTCTCTCACCACATCCATAAACTTTTTGTCTTAGGCCTTCCTCTTTTCCTCTTCCCTGGCAGCTCTATCCTTAGCATCCTTCTCCCAATATACCCAGCATCTCTCCTCTGCACATGTCCAAACCAACGCAATCTCGCCTCTCTGACTTTGTCTCCAAACCATCCCACTTGAGCTGACACCTCTAATGTCCTTGTTTCTAATCTTATCCATCCTCATCACACCCAATGCAAATCTTAACATCTTTAACTCTGCTACCTCCAGCTGTGTCTCCTGCTTTCTGGTCAGTGCCACCGTCTCCAACCAGTATAACAGAGCTGGTGTCACTACCGTCCTGTAGACCTTCCCTTTCACTCTTGCTGATACCCGTCTGTCACAAATCACTCCTGACACTCTTCTCCACCCTGCCTGCACTCTCTTTTTCACTTCTCTTCCACAATCCCCATTACTCTGTACTGTTTATCCCAAATATTTAATATGAAGCATTTATTACTCAAGTAACACTTCTACTTCACTTTAGTTGTTTTGCTCGTTAAGATTTTGAACCCTTATTGCTTATTTTAGTCTTAAACGGCTGTATTCTCAGATTTTAATTGCTCCTAATTAGCAATAAGAAGCAAATGACAAAAGAGAGCAGCATTTCTCCATTTAGCTTGTTACCATTTACTCCTGTGTCTATTTATCGTGCACTATTGGGTTTAATTAAATACTTGGAGGGAAAGTGAAGAGAGAAAAGCGAAGGACTGAGAATTACTCATTCATTTTAGCCTTGTGAAAGGCACTATATCAGCGACAACCCGATACAGACTCAGAACGGAGGCACGTGAAAACTAAACAAAAGAAGTTTTATTTTCTTAAGCCATGGGACACGTCTTCCCTGTGCCCCACTGACCCCACACAGTCCTTAAAACACCCAAAAGCAAAAACACCACAACTCTTCTTTCCTCACTCCTCTCAGGCAGCTTCGTCTTCCTCCTCCCGACTCTGGTGCCCTCAAGCAGTGGCTGTAGGCTCCCTTTATAGCCCACCCCATATTATTTTGGAACACCAGAGCTCATCCTTGTTGGACTCTGTGGGAGCTGCAAGGCTTCCTGAGCCCATGTGGGTGGCAATGCAGCCTAATTTAGGTTAATTACCACCTGAAGCACCAACAAGGATGAGCTCTGGTGTTCCAAGATAATGGCCCCGATGCAACCCAGGGGGGCTGCCACCAAGTGTTCCAGGAGATGTAGAGTGCACTCCTTGGCTGCTCCCCCGGATTCAGTGTTGAAGGGGCGTAATGGCCGTCCGCCACAGCCTTCAAATCATTTGGATGATATCCTTAGAAAGGGGAAGAAAATCCAGGATATGAGAATGACCTGACATGGCAGAGTTAAAGCACTAACAAGCTATGAAATTAAATTATTGGCAAGAATAACTTTCTATTTAAACAACCAGGTTAAAACAAAAACCTGCAGATAATGTGGCCCAATGGAGTTTTATTTTGTTTTTTTGTTTTATAATTGTGTCTTTCATTTCTCTATTCTTTAATATGTAAAGCACTTTGAGCTACTGTTTGTATGAAAATGTGCTATAGAAATAAATGTTGTTGTTGTTGTAGCCTTCCCCAGACCCAATCCTGTCCTTTGACCTCCTGGCTTGGTTCCTGCTCAACTGAGGGACCTTCTATAGCAGTGGTTCCCAACCTTTTTTTGGCCATACCCCACCTAGGCCTCTCTAAAATCATGATGCCCCCCACTGTAACATATACCTTATTCTTATTATTACCTATTCAAAAAGTGAACTCCTACTCGCGTGGAGGAAGCCCATAATGTCATTAATTTGGTCTAAACAAACTTCCAAAGAACATGGAAACAAAAGAGGGAAAGGATAGTTGAAGTACTGACAAAGAAATCACTAAGAATTTCTTAAAAAATAATAATATAATATGAAGTAATATGAAAATACAGCAAATGCAGTTTTGAAAACATATAATAAGAGACGTGATATTCATATAAAGCTTTTTCTGTAATATTTTGATCATTTCATATTTTTGTTATATTGCAAAATTGTATAATCATTGTTACAATCCATATTATTTTAATGGTAAAAACAATTTATAAGTAGAAAAACCCAAGCCGGTTGTAAAATCGTAAATTAAAGGGTTCTTCACCATCCCTTCTATATTTATATAAATATATGAATGTCTCTGGAAAAAAAAAAAATTTCTATCATTTTTAACAATGAATTTCTGTTTTTTTATTTTATTAATTGTTTAAAGTACCTAAATTCTTGAATTGCCCCCCTAAAAATTCAAATTGCACCCCACGTTGGGACTCACTGTACTATAGCTATCTGTGTGCCCGTCCTAATCAGTCCAGTCAACTAACTTGACCACAGGTGGTCTCCAAACATCTCCATGATAAATTGTAGAATGGGATACACCTGACCCCGATTTCCAGTTTCATAGCAAAGGATCTGAATGCAATATATTGTCAATGCGATATTTCAGCTTTTTAATTTTTGTAAATTTGCAAAAACAAAAATTTTTTATCTAAAATTTAAAGTTTGGCCATGTCACTCTGGGGTATTGAGTGTTATTTGATGGGGAGGGGAAACAAATTTGGATAATTTTAGCATAAGGCAGCAATATAACAAAATGTGAAACAATGAATTGGTCTGAATCCCTTTGAACTGAACAGTACATGATTGATGGGTCTGTTAGCATTTTTATCCCAGCTCTGCTTTTATATTAAAGCTAAACGCTCAAGAGTTCCAGAACACGCAAGTCCCAAACAGTTCCAAAATGCTGACCGGAGGGGGAAATCCCATTGAAAACCCTGGCCAGTATCACAGAGGGCAATGTTCTTAGAGCTACATTATTAAGCACTTTGAGCTACATTATTTGTATGAAAATGTGCTATATAAATAAATGTTGTTGTTTTAGAATCTGTATAAATTAAAATATTTATTAAAAGAAAAAAGGCTCTGTTACACAGTGAAGCTCTGACAATCCAAGGCAAACAATTCCCAAAACACAAACCCAGTAGAAACAGAGCAAAGCAGTCAAAAAAAAAAAAAAAAATCCAACAAATAAATATAAAAATCACACCAACACAATGCCAAGCACCTTTATAGGGCTGGGGTTAGGCCCAGGCGGTGACAGGCAGGTGGTTCTGCCTCTTGGGGAACCACCCTCAAAGCACAAAGCACATAACAAAGGCTTAGAGGCAAAAACATAAACAAAGAATAATGCAAATAATTCACCAAAGTAACTTTAACATAAATAAAATAATTAAAAATGAACTAAACAGATATAATGTCATGACTGGGAGAACCAAGCACTAGTGAGTGCCAAAGCATGTAGTCCCAAAAATGCCCACTAGAGGGGGAAACTGACAAACCTGGCTAATGACAAGGGCGAACAAGAATCTTTATATATACAAATAATAATAATAATTCTTTACATTTATATAGTGCTTTTCTTACTACTCAAAGCATTCTACATGTAGGGAAGACCTGGGACTTGAACCCATAATCTACTTACTGTGAGGCAGCAGTGCTACCACATTTTCATACAAAAAAAAATGAAGAATAGAAAAATAAAAGACACAGTAAGAAAATAAAATAAGTCAACACTAATTAACATAGAATAAGAGTAAGGTCCAATGGCCAGGGTGGACAGAAAAAACAAAAAAAAACTCCAGATGGCTGGAGAAAAAAAATAAAATCTGCAGGTGTTCCAGGCCATGAGACCACCCAGTCCCCTGTAGGCATTCTACCTCACATAAGTCAAACAGTCCTCTTTGTATTCAGGATTCTCACGGAAGGACTTGATGATGATGGTCACGTAGACTTCTGGCTTTTAGTCCATCATTGTTGGAGCAACATGATGCTTTGAATAGGTGGTGGAGGCACAGGCCGCCACCACAAAGAAACCGGAAAAAGAAACAGAAAAGAGAGTAGAGGTCAGTACGGATTTTAGAGCCACCATGAATAGTTATTATGATGAATTGAACATACAGAGTATCAGGATTTAAGTTAAAGTGATGTTATGAGAACGCCATGTTAAAGTAATGTGTTTTCAACAGTTTTTTAAAGTGCTCCAACATATCAGCCTGGCGAATTCCTATTGGCAGGCTATTCCAGATTTTAGGTGCATAACAGCAGAAGGCCACCCGTCTCACCACTTCTTTTAAGTTTTGTTCTTGGAATTCTAAGGAGACACTCATTTGAGGATCTAAGGTTACGATTTGGAATATAATGTGTCAGACATTCCGATATATAAGATGGAGCGAGATTATTTAAGACTTTATAAACCATAAGCAGAATTTTAAAGTCAATCCTGAATGACACAGGTAACCAGTGTAGTGACATCAAAACTGGAGTAATGTGTTCTGATTTTCTTTTCCTAGTTAGGATTCTAGCAGCTCCATTCTGCACTCGTTGCAGTCGATTTATGTCTTTTGTGGGTAGTCCTGAGAGGAGTGCGTTACAGTAATCTAGTCGACTGAAAACAAAAGCGTGAACTAATTTCTCAGCATCTTTCAATGATATAAGAGGTCTAACTTTTGCTATGTTTCTTAAGTGAAAAAATGCACATGAATATGCGATTTAAAATTCAGGTTACAGTCAACTGTTACCCCTAAGTTTTTTACTTCCGTCTTGACTTTTAATCCGAATGCATCAAGTTTATTTCTGATAACCTCATTGAATCTATTATTACTAATCACTAAAATTTCAGTTTTCTCTTTATTTAGTTTGAGAAAATGACTATTCATCCATTCAGAAATACCAGTAAGACATTGTGTTAGTGAATCGATAGAGTCGTAGTCATCAGGTGCTATTGATAAGTACAGCTGAGTGTCATCAGCATAGCTGTGGTAGCTCACGTTGTAAGATGAGATAATCTGACCTAACGGAAGCATGTAGATTGAGAAGAGCAGCGGACCCAGGATAGAGCCTTGTAGAACACCATATTGGATATTATGTGTCTTTGAGATGTGATTACCACAACTCACAAAGAATTTTCTCCCTGCCAGGTAGGATTCAAACCAATTTAAAACCCTGCCAGAGAGGCCCACCCATTGACTAAGGCGATTTCTAAGAATATTGTGATCAATGGTGTCGAATGCATCACTCAGATTGAGGAGGATGAGAACAGATAAATGGCCTCTGTCTGCATTCACCCGCACAGTCTGGGAAGACCCCCGTATTTAATGACGAATTTACTATGTCAAGAACGTTATCAATTAGCATGCCTGATACTTCCTTGAAAAACCTTGTTGGTATCGGGTCAAGGACGCAGGTGGATGGTTTCATTTGAGAGATTATCCTATGTAAATCTGGTAAATCTATTCCATGGTGGAAGAATTTAATTTGTTTATAATGGAGTACTGGGGCTTAGGAGGTTCTGCAGTGTTGGGGAGATGTACTATGGTATTTCTAATATCATTAATTTTTTGATTGAAAAATACAGCAATGTTCTCACAGGTTTCACTGGAAGTATTTTGGGGGCATTCCTCTGTGTTACCTGGGTTTAGCAGACGATCAATTGTAGAAAATAAGACTCTGGGATTACTAGCATTGTTATTTATAATCTTAGAGAAACAGCAGCGCCTCTCAAGACGGACTGTGTTATTGTATTCTGTTATTTTAACCTTCAATATCTAATAATGGATAGATAGTTTAGCTTTTCTCCATTTACACTCAGCTCTACGACATGTTCTTTTTAAATCAGACACTCTTTGGGTCTTCCATGGTATAACAATGCTAGAAAATTTTTTAACTGTCTTTTCAGGTGCAACTCTGTCAACAGCAGCTCTCACTTTAGAATTAAAATTTTCCACCTTACTATTTACATTATCCTCGCTATTATAGTTGGCACTATAAACGGACTGATTGCTTAGAATGTTTGTAAATTTTAAAGCTGCTGCTGATTCAAAGAAGCGTTTTTTAACAATATGCTTCTCATGAATGTTTTCTATCATTATTTCTATATTAAATAGTAGAAGAAAGTGGTCTGATAGACCAATATCAATGATCTGCTTCACATCAACTTTTAGTCCTTTGGTAATTACTAAGTCTAACGTATGACCTGCTTTATGTGTAGGTTGATTAGCGAGCTGTCTCAAATCAAAAGAGTCATAAATTCCTTTACTTTTAGGTCACACTGACTATCGATATGAAAGTTAAAGTCGACAACCATAAGGAGTGTGTCATAATTCGTAATTAACATTGACATTAAGTCAGAGAATTCCTCAAAGAAAGACACGTTAAATTTAGGAGGTCTATACATGGATAAAACTAGAACGTGAGAATCTCCATGAATAACAACGGCGAGATACTCAAAGGACTTAAATTTACCAAAACTAACATCTTTACACTTTAACCGGTGTTCTGACGATTTGTCCTACTTTGTCGAAGTATCCTACCATAGTTTATTTAAATGGCACATACGGTATATACACCGTATATGTTACACCCATCCGTTTATTGTAAGTCGTAACATTAAACTTATAACGTTATACCATATCATCATTTAACATGTATTTAGAAGTCGTCTATGAAATTTATGGAAATGCTAACATTTCTCAATTTATTCTATATGCATGATTAAATGCCCGAAAGAGACACAGCCGTGCATGGATACAATGGCCTGTACAAGATTAAAAGTCACACATGCAAAATATACGACTTATAAAATGTTGACAGTAAATACCTAAGCAGAAAACTGTAAAAGGTTTGGTCTGCGCATGCGTAGTATCAGTGAGTAGATCATTTCAATGGGTAGGATGTTTCGTCAGAACACCGGCTCGAGTAAATGTTTGCCAAGCCTCCGCCCTTCTTTCCCTGGCGGTCTGCACGAGTAAAACTGTAATCCGGAGGCGCAGATTTGATTAAAACAGTCGCGCCATCTGAGTTGAGCCACGTTTCACATTTCAGTGCAATAAAATCAATGTTTCTATCACTAATAAGATCACTGATAAAAAACGTCTTGTTAGTTAAAGCTCTAACATTTAATAGTGCCATATTTAATGTTTCGGAGGGGCAGAGCTGAATTCTATGCACGTTATTGGTATTTGGAACAGAAACTAAGTTATTTTTGTTAGCGCTGCTCTGTGTGTATTTTTTATGTAATCTACAATTTGTTTATATAGTTTTAATGCATTGTTGATCTAAAGTAGTGATTGCAATTAAATTATTGGTGTTTATGCCGCACTGCCTAGATTTTTTACGTGCATTAAGATTGGTTATTAGATTATTAATGTTGTGCACTTTTATAGAAGACTTTGTTAAGCCATTATGTCCTAGCAAAGCAGTAGCATTACGGAAGGGGCTTAAAGTAGAAATAGACAGTCAAGATAGACGGATTACCTTAACTAATAGTCACAAGAATAATGCTCTGTGAGCACTGAGTAACTCCAAGGGGCACAAAAGGGATACAATGCCTGCTAAAGGCAAGCCCAAAATCAATACACAATCCCAAGAATAGTCGAGCAACAAGCAATAGGTCCACAAATCTAAGAAATCATTAAGCGCAAACCAAACACAAGAACTCATCACCTTGCACCACTAGGAACTGTGCAAGACCCTCTGGATTTAAAGGGAAGAGAGCAGTTCCAGGTGGCGATTGGTATTTGGCCCTTCTTCTGGTGGGACCACCTACAAAACACATGGAACATAGCAATGGCAATTGATATACGTAGATAAAACCACAACAGAAGAATGATATACATAATCACCATAAACAGAATAATCAAAAATGAATAACAGAGACACAAAGCATGAACTGGACTTTGTCTTTCTGCTGAGGTTTCGTTTAGCTGATGTGCTCGCCTCACTTGTGTTATTAGCGGCTAAGCGAGTTTTCTGTTTCCTAGGAGGTGGAGCCCTTACCCCGACTCCACCTCTCACTTCCGGGTGGACAGACACACACACACACACACTTCCACATGTTTCCATTTATATATCAGACTAATTATTCATTAATACTTTATAATTTGAAAGTAAAAGCTGTGAATCTACAAATTATTTGGACAGCTGTAGGGGTGAGGGGATAAAGAGAGCAAGATATCTAATCAATCCTTTTAATCCTTATAATTATAATTACCAATGTAACAATAGGCTGCATGGCAATAACTCGTGGGAAAATTGGAAATTAATGTCAGTTAATGTTCAGTTAATACTATAAAATGACATAAAAAATTCAGAATCAATGTCTCCATGATGGGAAAGTTAACTTTGTGAGCTGGAATGTTAAAGGCCTGAATCACGAATTAAAGAGAAAAAAGTATTCTCTCACCTAACAGGTCTAAACACTAAAATAGTATTTTTACAGGAGATCCACTTATTAAGCAAGGATCAGTTCCGGCTTTACAAAGAAAACTAGAGGTGTGGGAATTCTCATACATAGAACAGTCTCATTTGTGGCATCAGATGTAGTGTCTGATCCTGAAGGGAGATATGTGATTGTCATGGGCAATTTATTTAACTGTATAGTGATTTTGATAAATGTTTATGCACCCAATGTCGATGATAGGGAATACATGCAAAATTTCTTTAGAGATAATAATTTCTTGCCTACGATTAAATCTTGCAAGTACGACTCTATTGTTATTTCCGACCATGCCCCTCTGATCTTGGAGCTGAAATCATTATTCCCCACATACTCATCTCGCAGATGGCGTCTTAACCCGCTTCTATTAGCAGATGAGAACTGTACAGAGTTTATATCAAAACAAATCAGTTTCTTCCTAGAGACAAATACATCCTCAGAGGTCTCTGCAGGAATACTCTGGGGAAACTCTAAAGGCCTTCTTAAGAGGACAGAGTATTTCATATCTTTCCCACAGAAATAAATTAGAAACCAAGAAAGTATCGGAGCTAACCAGCAAAATTACTAGAATAGATGAAGAACACGCCAGGTGTCCAAATTAGGCTCTTCATAGGAAAAGACAGGCTCTACATTCAGAGCTCAACCTCTTAACAACCAAAGAAACTGAACAACTCATTTTTAAATCAAGACATCATTACTATGAACACGGAGAGAAAGCTAATAAGCTCTTAGTTCAACAAATTAACAAGCAAGAAGTTTGAAGATTGCAATCCCAGCAATCACCAACACGAATGGAGATAAAATCATTGACCATAAAAATATAATGCAAACATTTAGAGACTACTATATACCCTTATATTCTACTGAGTTTAAAGAAGACGACACACAATCTAATGTATTTCTGGATACATTACAGATACCACAAATAGATGCTTTTAGTGCAGAGGAATTGGATAAACCTCTGGCACTGTCAGAATTACTAGATGCTATAAAGTCACTTCAGAGTGGGAAAGCAGCAGGCCCTGATGGCTACCCTGGCGAATTTTATAAGAAATTCTCCACTCAGATGGCTCCCCTCTTATTAGCAACATTCACAGAAGCTAGAGGCAATACAATTCTACCTCAAACTTTTCGCCAAGCATTAATCACCATCTTTCCTAAACAAAATAAGAACGTATTACAATGTGCATCATACAGACCAATTTCACTTCTGACTAATGATGTTAAGATACTCTCCAAAGTCCTCGCTAGAAGGATAGAGAAAGTGTTGCCTTCGGTAATATCACAAGATCAAACTAGATTTATTAAAGGCCGACACTTAGCTTCAAATCTTCGACGCCTGTTTAATGTAACATCTGCAGACAACAGTGAAGCAAAGTGGAGGTTCCTCACAATTTGGGAGTTCTACAGGAGAACTGGAGTTGATGATCTGATCAAAACTGATGGCTCCCTTCACTGCTGAAAACTCCAGGTAGATTCTAATCCATCATGTAATATCACCAAGGAGGCATCTGATCGGTTCCAGTTTCATTCTGCAGCATGAAAACAAGCCCAAATCCACAGTGTAGATGACATGGAGGAAGGACAGGCATTCTGGCTGGGATAAAGGATGGATTCTTGCCTGGACAGGAGGCCATAATGGATGTACTGGGTGAACAGGCATACTGGGAGCAGTTCATTCCCTCACACGCCAGGTGGCAGTGTTCCTCAGAGCGGTAACCCAAACACCCTGACAGGGCCCCAACTCAGCTTGCTAACACACAGCAAACCTGACAACTTTGTAGTCATCTGTCCTGTTTCAGCAGGTGTCCTTCAGATGAAAAGAACTCAAAGGTCGGCCTTGGGAGCATTCAGTTGAAGAGAGATGACAGGAGCAATGGTAGGAGTGGACATGGTCATGGTCTGGACAGGACACAGGGTTAAAGCACCTAAGTGAGCTGGGTATAAAACTGAAAACTTTGTACGATAACGGCCTTCCACATTCCTGTCCACAGTAAACTTTATTTTTTTTTGAAGGTTTGATTCATTGACATCTGATTGCTGGTTGTTAACGTGAAAGAATGAATGAAAGTTCAGTATGATTGGCCACGATATATATATATAATCACGCATGGGCATCTGATTATCACCTTCCAGGCTCGCATCAAGTATGCAATAACTATGACAAGAGGGCGCACCAATGATAACCTTATCATCTCTTTTTTCCTCCTTAGCTCTGAGAAGCCATCGAAGTAGGTTACCCCAGCCACACCCCCCACTCTATTAAGTCACTCCCCCTCCAGTTGGGACAGTATAAACCCAAGGGCTCCTGGAAGTTGGCATCTCAGTTGGAGGAATTATGTCCCACATGAACAAGCTCCCGGATCCAGACCAGCTTGATACAGTTGAGTGTTTTGAGATGCTGTTGAGGCTTAAGAGGCAGATTTTATACCTTATTTCTGTTGCGCCACTGCACGCTAATTTTTGTTTGATTTTATGCACAGGGGGATCCTCTTGCCGGTTGGAGCCTGTGACTGTCAGATGTGGGTGCGGGAGCTGGGTCTGGTGGCTGACCAGTGAAACGCCATGGATTGGGTTGCGGTTACATAGGCCAGTTCTGAAGGATGTCTGCACCTGTTGGTGGATGTCTCTCCTGGAGAGATGTTAGTTTTAAAAGGGAAGCATCGGGGATGAGAATCTTGCCTGAATTTTAACCTCGTTTTGATGGATTACTTATTTATTGGATTTTAACCTCCACTATGCCCAAATTTTACGGATTATTTATTTATTGACAGTTTTGAACACTTGTTTTCATTTTATTTTTCTTTTAATTAAAAGCACTGGCACTTTTCACTATCCCCTTGTTTGGTGTGTTGTGTCCTCATCAGCTCAGCTCATCCGATAATATTATCGATGGTGTCGGGTTCAAGAGGCTCCCAAAAATGAAGAGGGAGCAAGGAGCTGACCCACACCGTCACAAGCACAGGCAGATGAAGCGACTTGCTCATAGTTACATGGTGTCAGCAGTGGGATTTAAACACACAACCTCAGGGTTTGAAGTCTAAACCTTTTTCAGAGAGACTATGATCTTATTGGAGTGCAGTAATATAAATTATAGCAACTAAAAGTATCATTCAGAGTCAAGGACTACAGTTTTGTAATCATAGTGAAGTGTTTTATTACCACAACGAACTGTCCACACATGTCACCAGATATTAGTGAGAGCACAATGCAAACACTTGTAAACTTGTACTTAGAAGATCTGAGTTCATTGTGTGACTACTGAGATCTTTACTGAAACTCAAGAGGAGACATTTGTGAGGACACTGGGGGGTTTTAACTCAGGAGAAAAATCTGAGAAGTCTGAAACAAAAGGAAAACATCTCCATTTTAATTTCATTCTAGTTGCACTGTTGTTGAGGGGAAACCAGAAAGATATTAAGGAGATCTCTTTTTTGTTTTTTTGTTCTTATAGGAAGAGGCATTTGTTATTCAAATAGCTTTTTACTTTCTTGTATACATAGTATGAATAAAGTATTGGAATCATGAAAAAATTTGACCTCGAGATTTTGATGAATCTTGACATTTTAGACCTTCCTGAGTCTGAAAACACTATTTCTGAAATTATTGTTGTTGTTGTTGAGCACATTTCAGATTTTTTCAAGCAAACTAAGGCTATAAATAAAGATATATGATTCAAATTTTGTGTGGATATTAGAAATGACGAAAAATTAATAGATATGAAATTTGAGAAAAACTGCGCAGCTGGAAGTGAAGCTTTAACTGAATACTTTCACAAATTTTCAAGTAAACTATGGTTATAATTACAAATAGATAATTCAAATTTTGTATAAATATTTATAATGATAAATAGCAAACAGATATGAAATTTAAGAAAAATTACTCAAGTAATTTATTTTATTTAAACAACCATCTGAATTTTTTATATCATGGAAATATAAATGTGTACATGATATTAAAAACTGTATTCAATATAACAAATATTCTTTCAATAACCATTATTAATTTTATTTTAAATTATATGTCATCAGTTGAACAATAACGTGTAAACATTGAACATGCGATGTAAATATGAAGATGTAATGGGAACAAGAAGCTGCTACGTCCCCGTTGTTTCCATGTTACTATAATTTTACATGTTTTTCTTTATTTCCTACATCATAACCATAATTAAATGTAGCTGAATGTAGTTTTACCTATAGCAATTTATTGCAACAAATCGTATATATACGTCTACGCATGGAAGTGTTTGTGTGTGTCTGTCCAGCCCGGAAGTGAGAGGCGGAGTTGGGGTAAAGTCTCCGCCTCCAAGAAAATAGAAAACTCGCTTAGCAGTTAATAACACAAGCAAGGACAGCTCGTCTGCAAAAGGAAACCTCAGAAGAAAGACAAAGTCGCTTAGCTGCTAACGGTATCCCTTTTACTTTTACTCCTGCCGCGAATAAAACAAGCGAGGCGAGCACATCAGCAAAACGAAACTTCAGAAGAAAGGCAAAGTCACTTAGCCAATAATACACAAGTGAGGCGAGCACATCGGCAAAACGAAACCTCAGAAGAAAGACAATGTCACTTAGCCACTAATACACAAGCGAGGCGAGCACGTCGGCAAAACGAAACCTCAGAAGAAAGACAAAGTCACTTAGCCAATAATACACAAGCAAGGCGAGCACATCAGCAAAATGAAGCCTCAGAAGAAAGACAAAGTCACTTAGCCACTAATACACAAGCGAGGTGAGCACATCGGCAGAATGAATCCTGCTAGGAGAGAGACTCCCAGAGGAGTTCCTTTCAATTACCTGACATCTTTACATTTCAGTTTTTTTTCCTACGATTTCAATAGTTTCTAGGACCCCAGGCTTTTTACATCACGGGCTTACACGGCTAGTGTATATAATATATAATATATATATATATATAGTATATATAATACTAACACTTTTTATATGTTTAAGGTGAATATAACTCTTTTAACTTTGCACGTTATCTAGGTAATGCACATGTAATCATGAAAAAATTCCACCACTGGTTTTGACCTTTCTAAATGTGAAAAATATAATTTTAATATAAAGCTTGATTACAAATAGAGATAAATGAGTGTGTATCAATATTATCAATTAGTTATGAGAATCAAAGACATATGATATTTGAGAAATATTGCGCAACAGGAAGTGGTTCTGATGATCTTTTCCCCTGTCTCAGTATACGAGAAGTTGAGGGGTGCACACTCCCGATTTTTTCTTTCTGCAGTCATGCAGGTCGATAGCCACTTTTCTTTCACGTTCATCTCACCAGATCTCCAAACAACGCTATTCACCCTTCAATAGTTTCTTTTAATATGAGGGCAAATCAAAAAGTAAAGGCAATTTGAAAATTCTGCGGTAACCACAATGGATAGACGCTGATGCAGTACAACACATTTGTGATGGCTAAGGGGGAGTCTGAACACGCACAGCATGGCTCTCTCTGGGTACAGCTCCTTGCAGCTCCCTCAGCTACCAAGATCTTGACCCTAATCGCTTCATTCCAGCATCTTAGACAATAATGGCACGCAGAACCCTACTAAACAGTATAGAAAACATCACATGACAATTAAAATTTGCAGGAAAGTGTGAGAACACCTTAATGATCAATTGTCCAGTTACAATTTGTATGCAAAGCACATTGATGGAGCCAGGCTTCGAGATCGAGTCAAGCAATGCCTGATAAATTTGTAATAAGAACAGCTTGCAGTGTTTTAATCCGCATGATCAGACCGTATCTGCCAGAGTATGGAGGACAACACCTGGTCCAGGCTGTGGTCTTGTTACGTCTGGACTGCTGCAGCTCTCTGATGGAAGGAGGACCGAGATATCTCAAATGCAGATGATTCAAATTGCAGTGGCACATCTGCCGAGGCGGGCACACGTCACTCTTCACTTCAGCTCACTCCATTGGCTTCCAGAAGTGTATTAAGATTAAATTCTTGGTGCTCGCCTATGGAGTAGTCTATGGGTCAGCACCATTATATATATGGAGACACTTGCGGGGTCCTATGTGTCTTCTCAACCACTCAGGTCTGCCGATGAACGGAGTCTGATGATGCCACCTCTGCATGGTGTCAAATCTCATTTCAGTCATGTGTGATCCCTTGCCCACCTCCATTCACAACTTTGACTCCCTTAATGTACTCAAGAAGCATTTGAAGACCCTCTTGTGTGCTCAATTTCTGTCTTAAGGGACAGCTGTTAGGCTTTGCAAATCTGAGAGCTGTAACTCTCTGGTTTTTTGTTCTGATCTTTTCACTTGTGACGATCAGTTTTGTGCCTAAGAGTCCCCAATATGTTGACCCTCTTTTTGCTCGCTTTGGATAAAAGTGTCTGCTAAGCAAATAAATGTCAAGTGTGTATAATCAAGAACAGAGGTCAGTGGTTAAATGTTGTTTGGTCACCCTTAGCAGATTCATCTCGAGAAAGGCAAATATCAAACGCACACGAGTAACGCATAACAGAATAAGCCAAAAAGTGAAGATAACATGTAATGGCATCAGAGTGTGACATTTACGTATTTGCAAGGCGGTCTAATGCATTGCAGCTGTACTTTGTCTTTTCCTTGTAATCCACTCTTTCCTCATCCTCATCAGGTTTTGTACTTTGCAGTAGACGTTACGAGTGCCAGAGACATCAGCAATTAGGGAGTCCACAATTCAGTCTCTTTTTTGCTAAAGAACCCTATGGACACATTGAAGTTGAACATCTGCGGTTTCATTATGCCCTGGCGTCATTCGCTTGACGTAGGAATGAAAAATCAAAAAAGAGATCTCCTTAATATCGTTATCAGACCAGAATGAAATAAAATGGAAATGTTTCCTTTTGCCTCATGCTGCTCAGATTTCTCTTCTGAGATAAACCCCCCCAGGTGTCCTCATGAGTGTCTCCTCTTGACGTTCTGCAGAGATCTCAGCAAAGTCACACAACAGGCTCAGATTTTCTAGGTGGTGTCTTGACATTTTTTTTGCAAATTGAATGTATTTGCATTGTGTGCTCAGTAATATCTGGTGAAATGTATGGACGGTGTGAGGGACGTCATGCAGGGACTGGCACACTGCGACCGGGAGGCCAGTATGATGGAAGGATGGGGGAAGACAATTTATTCAGGTTACCGTCATCCCCAAAATGCTAGGTGGCAGTGTCCCCAGGTTATGTTTGCCCACAAGCCCCAGTTGAGTTCTGTGGGTGCCACCATTTATGAACCTGTCTTTGTGGGGCTTCAGATTCACTCGGATGGACCCCTGAGCCACAGTCTCAGAATACCCAAAGTACCCCTGCGTTTTATATTATAAAAGGAGCAACCAGCTTCAGTACAGGAGTCAGAGTCGGGTGGAGGTGGGCGAAGCTTACCCGAGGGAAAGAAGGAAGAGACGGAAGGATTGCTGCATGATTAATTTGTGTTCTTTGAGACCTGCATGTAAAATATCCATCCATCCATCCATTATCCAACCCACTATATCCTAACTACAGGCTCACGGGGGTGTGCTGGAGCCAATCCCAGGCAACACAGGGCACAAGGCAGGAAACAAACCCCGGCAGGGCGCCAGCCCAACGCAGGCATGTAAAATATTGACAGGGTAAAACCTTTAATTTACACACTGGAACTTGTGTCTGTGTCTACTGTGTTGGGAGTTTGGGGTGCTGCAATGCCACTTGGTGGTCACAATGGTTGTTTGTGGTAATTAAACACTTAACTACGCTTACAAAACTGTAGCCCTTGTTTCTGGATAATACTATAAGCTGCTCTAATTTACAGCGCTAACTTGAAAGAAAGGGCGGCGTACTGGTTAAGACTGTGGATTTCAAACCTGAGGCTGTGGACTTACAGTATATCCCACTACTGACACCATCAGCAAGTCATCTGCCTGTATTTCAATTGGGAAAAGCAAAAGAAATGTAACCAATTGTATCTCTAATGTTGTACAGTCACGTCCAAAAGTATTGGTTTTCACAACGTTTTGCCTCTTCAGTGTTTTTAGAAGTCTTTGTCAGATGTTTCTATGGAATACTGAAGTTGAATTACAAGCACTTCATAAGTTTCAAAGGCTTTTATTGACAACTAGCAGACACACGTGCAGTTCGCTGCAGTCGCTGTAGTTGGAATACAGTAATTATGTATCTACATGCGACTTATAAAGCTTCTTTATATACAACATTTTTGGTTTGTCCTAAACACTAAGAAACACTAAAGGAAAAAAATACTGTTCAGTAAGTACTGTGTCTAGTAAACAGTAAATCAGTAAAGGAGAGAGGACTAAACACTAAGGAAAAGGAACGGCAAGACCTCGTCAACTGCAGAGCTCAGCTCAGAGCGAAATGAAGTGAATGAAATGAGGTGAATGGGAGGGGAGATGATCACGTGACTCCCCCACCCGCCTTAACTCTCCATTCCTCCACAAACACACAAACAGTCTCTCGGATTCCAACTCTCCTTTATATGTATAGATTACATGAAGTTTATGTAAAGAGTCATTAATATTTGCAGTGTTGGCCCTTCTTTCTTTTTCAAGACCTCTGCAATTCACCCTGGTAGGCTGTCAGTCAACTTCTGGGCCAAATCCTGACTGATGGTAGCTCATTCTTGCATAATCAATGCTTGGAGTTTTGTCAGAATTGGTGGGTTTTTGTTTGTCCACCCGCTTCTTGAGGATTGACCACAAGTTCTCAATGGGATTAGGGTCTGAGGAGTTTCCTGGCCATGGACACAAAATCTTGATGTTTTGTTGCCCAAGCCACTTAGTTATCACTTTTGCTTTATGGCCTGGTGCTCCATCATGCTGGATAATACAATACAATACAATACAGTTTATTTTTGTATAGCCCAAAATCACACAGGAAGTGCCGCAATGGGCTTTAACAGGCCCTGCCTTTTGACAGCCCCCCAGCCTTGACTCTCTGAGAAGACAAGGAAAAACTCCCAAAAAAACCTTTTAGGGAAAAATGGAAGAAACCTCAGGAAAGGCATTGTGGGTCACCAAACTGTTCTTGGATGGTTGGAAAAAGTTGCTCTCGGAGGATGGTTTGGTACCATTCTTTATTCATGGCTCTGTTCTTAGGCCAAATTGTGAGTGAGCCCACTGCCTTGGCTGAGAAGCAACTCCACATATGAATGATCTCAGGATACGTTGCTGTTGGCATGACACGGGACTGATGGTTGCGCTCAATTTTTCTTTTTTCCGGATGTCCCAAACAACTGGAAAGGAGATACATCAGAGATAATGACTTGACCCCAGCAGCCCTCAGCAGTCTAATCCCTGTACCTTTTGCAGTCTGTCCCTGATGTTTTTTTTGGCTTCTTTGCTGCCCTTCTTGACACCCACCAGGCCATTCTCCAAAAGTCTTCGTCTCCCTCACAGTGTGTGTAGATGCACTCACACCTGCCTGTTGCCATTCCTGAGCAAGCTCTGCACTGGTGGTACCCCCCGATCCTGAGCCATGAATAAAGAATGGGACCAGAACATCCTCTGAGAGCAACTTCTCCCAACCATCCAAGAACAGTTTGGTGCTTTTTCCAGCATGATGGAGCACCGGGCCATAAGTCAAAATGTGATAACTAAGTGGCACAGGGAACAAGACATCAACATTTGAGGTCCATGGCCAGGAAACTTCCATTGAAAACTTATGGTCAATCCTCAAGAGGCGGGTGGACAAACAAAAACCCACAAATTCTGACAAACTCTAAGCACTGATTATGCAAGAACGGGCTGCCATCAGTCAGGATTTGGCCCAGAAGTTGACTGACAGCATGTCAGGGAGAATTACAGGGGTCTTGAAAAAGAAAGAAGGGCCAACACAGCAAATACTGACTCTGCATAAACTTCATGTAATTGTTAATAAAAGCCTTCGAAACTTATGAAATGCTTGTGATCATACTTCAGTATTGTACAGAAACATCTGACAAAAAGATCTTATAAACACTGAAGCAGCAAACTTTGTGAAAACCAATACTTGTGTCATTCTCCAAATGTTTAGCCACGATTGTAAGTCACCTCAGATAAAGACAAATCCAATAATAAGTGAAAAATATGACATTCTGATAAAGATTAAAATGAGACTAGAAAGAGATCTCACCAAATATGCCATGCTCTTCAAACCAAACTCTCAATTTTGACTCCTTTTCCCTCAGTTGTCTCCTGTTTATCTGCAACTCCGTTTCCTAAGGAATTTTAGGAGAAACATCTGCGACGACGTTGATTCCTGCAAGGGAACATAACTGGAAATCTCTGTAAAGTCTCATAAGCCATCAAAGATCAACCTTTGAGCGGTAAAGTTTCCCTGTGCCTAATTTCATTCTCTTCAACTCCTTCTCTCAAACACACACACATAGAGAAGAGTGAAAGAGATCGGAATCTGCAGCAACAGAGGACAAAATGAGAAAAAAAAATAACAGGCAGTTAAGGAAAGACTTGTGTCATTCTAGCATGGGAGTCTCAAAGTTGGTGGATGTGGAAAGTTTAGCCAGGCTGAATGTGGGCATAGTAAAGTGCAAGAAAGGCCTTGGATAAGATTACAGGGTGAGAGAAAAAAAAAAACAGCACGAAAAGAAACGTGGACGCTTCAAAGATAGCGAACCAAGCACTGTGTGAAATCCCGGCTGCCATTCTGCATCTATTCTGCGGAAGAGAGAAATAAACAGATTTCCCCTGCTTTGGCTGTCATAATGAAGTCTTGCGAGTTTCCTTCTCCTAAAGTGGCAGGCTATTAAGTGGCGACTAAGACTCTTGGATTATAATGCTGGAGTTTCAGTCTTGGCTTTTACAATAACATGGCTATTAGGACTTTACGACAGCAGACAGTGGATGGGCCAATAATCTCCAGAAGCTATTATGTCCATTGTGCTGCAGAGGGGGATAAAGGCTGAGCCGAAAGTTCCTAGACATAGCCACACGGCAATTATGAGGAAAGAAATAAAATCAAAAAGAGAGATGGACCCCTTAAGGGCAGAGTGAACAGCAGAGGGCAGAAGATCTCCAACTTTCTAAAGGCCTGATTAGCTGTCTCCATGCCTTCAGTATTAACTACTGGACCTTCAGAAATAACGTCATCTAGGGCTACCTATTGACTTGAAGTGTCCACATTGATGTAAGCAGAGAAGTGAGGAAAATAATAATAAGATAGGCTTTATGAAGGAATTTATACATAAAATTACAAGACTCAAGGAGTGTTTTGACAAGAATGCGCCATTCATTACCAGGCAGCTCATTCGTTTCAAGTCATGATACTTCCAAGTGTTTTCATTTGAAATATGAAGCTATACAAGATGGTACTTTAACTTCCCTAATTAATAATCTGTTTCATGATTTATTGTGCGTATACTTAAAATTTTCAAAATTTACACATAATCAGTTTCCTCTGTTCTTTGTAGGAATGGGATCAGAGGACGTACTATTAACTGGACGAGAGGCCCGAGAGGAACAATGGACGGATTGGCCGACAGGGTGGAAAGATAACTCTGTGCCCGGTCTGTATAAAATAATGGGCGGATCAGTGGAAGCTGGAACTCGGGAGTGGTTCTATCCCCCATGCGCTAGATGGCAGTGGTCCTTGTATGAGAACCCAGTTGGGACACCTGCAGGGGTGTTAGGGAAATGGAGTCCAGAAGTGCAGCCCTTTAGGGCTCCCTTAGGATTGGGTGGAGGACCATCCTACTTTCTCTATGGCCCTGAAATGCTTCCTAGAGAAGACAGAATGACACCAGAAGCATTCCCAGGTCCGGCATAAAAGGACGCCCACTGCCGCATACGGACGTGTCGGAGTCAGGAGGCAGTTGGTGAAACTCAACACAGGTAGAGAAGGAGGAAGAATTGTGGATTATTGAATATTTATTGCATGATTGTTGCATCTTGTTGAGAGAGGATTGGGGAAAAGTGCCTGGAAGGACAATAAAAATCTATAATTTTATTGCTGTGCTGTGATACTGGTTCTGTGGGCTGGGGCTCTCTGGTGCCCTCTTCTGGTCACACTTCATTAAAGGACGACTGCCATCAGATGTAGTTATTCCCTTTATTATCTTTAACACAGTACTTGTTTCTTGTTTCCGGCTGAAATGGTTCAACATCTTCAGCCTTTTTTCACAACTTGTAACCGGTGGTTTGGATGCATACATTCATAGAGCAAATTATGAGCAATATTTTGTAGACCTGCTTATCCATGCAAATATCTAATCAGCCAATCATGGAACAGCAGCGTATTGCATCAAATCACGCAGATGCAGATCAGGAGCTGTAGTTAATGTTCAAATCAAACCCCAGAATCAGTGAAGATTCCGGCAATGATTGGCTGGTTTGAGTATTTCTGGACCTGCTGATCTCCTGGGATTTTTACACACAACTTTTTAAAGATTTTTCTCAGAAAAGCAAAAATCATCCAGTGAGCGACAGTTCAGCAGATGGAAATGCCTTGTTGATGAGAGAGTTCAGAAGAGAAAATCCATACAGACTGGTCCGAGCAAACAGAAAGGCTACGGTAAATCAGATAAGCACTCTGTACATCTTCCTGGTCAGGTCGGGTCAGGGAGCACCCAACACACAGTGAAACAACTTGGTATCCTGCTTGATAGACATATGGTCCAGTCCCACCCTCTGAAAATGACCCTCTATCTGCCGCAGCTGGGTGTTACGTGGGCGTCACCTTGGCCTGGTCCAGCCACTCGGGTCCTCAACAAAGAGGACCCTGCGATCTGCATAACCCTCTGGGAGTCGCGCCATACGGCCGTAGTGTCGTAACTGACGCTCCCTCACAATGCAGGTGATGTGCCTCATTCAGGACTCCCTGAGCAACACAAAGTCAAACCAGTGGTACCCAAGGATTCTCTGAAGAGACACAGAGCTGAAGGAGTCCAATCTTCATCTCAGGTCACTGGAGAGCGTCCAAGAAGATTCTATTCCTGTCAACCATGAACAGAAAGCTGAGGCTGTAGTGGGCACAGGCTCACCGAAACTGGAAAAAAAAGTAGCCCGGTGTGATGAATCTTGATTTCTGCTAAGACACACAGATGATAGGATTGGAATTTGGAGCCAACCACATGAATCCATCAACCCAACCTGCCTTGTGGCAACAGCCCAGGTTTGGTGTTGTAATGAGGTGGAGAATGTTTTCTGGACACGCTTTGGGCCCATCATTACTAATCATCTATTTCTCGAATGCCACGGCCGATTTGAGTTTCAAGTGCATCCCTTTATGGTTACAGTTTACCCATCTTCTAATGGCTACTTCCAGCATGGTTATGCAACCACGTTACAAGGCCAGGGTCATCTCAAACTTGTTTCATGAACATGACAATGAGTTCAGTGTTCTTCAGTGGCCTTCCCAGTCACTGGATCTGAATCCAAAAGAACACCTTTGGGATGTGGTAGAGCAGGAGATTGGCAGCGTGAAGGTGCAGCTGTCAAATCTACAGGAACATCACGATGCAATGGAGCAGAATCTCAAAGCAATCTTGTTTAATCCATGCCACCAAGAACTGAGGCTCTTTTGAGAGCTAAAGGATGCCCTACCCAGTATACGTAGGTCAGTCCTAAAAATCTGAACAATAAGTGTAGCTCAATTATATATACCGTTAAAAAAATTAAAGGAACACTTTTTAATCTGAGTATAACATCAAGTCAATGAAACTTGTTTGCTATTGATCTGGTCATTTAAGTAGCAGAAAGGGTTGTTAGTCAGTTTCAACTGCTTTGGTGTTAATGAGGGGCACTAGAGGGGCAACAATGAGATGACCCCCACAAAACATAAATGGTTTAACAGGTGGAGGGAGGTCACTGACATTTTCCCTCCTCATCTTTTCTGACTGTTTTTTCAGTAGTTTTGCTTTTGGCTACCATCAGTGTTATTACTGGTAGCATGAGGCGATTCCTGGACCCTACAGAGCTGGCACAGGTAGTCCAACTTCTCCAGGATGGCACATTGCCAGAAGATTTGCTGTGTCTCCCAGCACAGTCTCAAGGGCATGGAGGAGATTCCAGGAGACAAGCAGTTACTCTAGGAGAGCTGGACAGGGCCGTAGAAGGTCCTTAACCCATCAGCAGGACCCACCGGTATCTGCTCCTTTGGGCAAGGAGGAACAGGATGAACACTGTCAGTGCCTACAAAATGACCTCCAGCAGGCTGGTCACTGGTGTGAATGTCTGTGACCAAACAATCAGAAACAGAGTCCATGAGGGTGGCCTGAGGGCCCGACGTCCTCTAGTGGGCCCTGTGCACAATGGAGCTCGATTGGCATTTGCCATAGAATACCAGAATTAGTAACTGGTGCCCTGTGTTTTTCACAGATGAGAGCAAGTTCACCCTGCGCACATGTGACATATGTGAAATGGTCTGGAGAAGCCATGGAGAACATTATGCTGCCTGTAACATTGTTCAGCATGACTGGTTTGGTGGTGGGTCAGTGATGGTTTGGTGAGGCATATCCATGGAGGAACACACAGGCCTTTACAGGCTAGAAAACAGCACCTTGACTGCCATTAGGTATCAGGATGAAATCCTTGGACCCATTGTCAGACCCTATGCTGGTGCAGCGGGTCCTGGGTTCCTCCTGGTGCACAACAATGCCTGGCCTCATGTGGTGAGAGTATGCAGACAGTTCCTGGAAGATGAAGGAATTGATACCATTGACTGGCCCCCACACTCACTCGCCTGACCTCAATCCAATAGAACACCTCTGGGTGGGACATTATGTTTCGGTCCATCCGATGCCGCCAGGTTGCATCTCAGACTGTCTAGAAGTTCAGTGAAGTTCAGCATACAAACAACTGAGTACGATTTGGAATGAAATTTCATTAAAATGGACGAGCCTGCCGCATCATTTTTTTCACTTTGATTTTCGGGCTGTCTTTGTATTCAGCCCTCTGTAGGTTTCACATTACCATATCAGTCCATAACAGTAGAGATAGCCAGCAGGAGTTTTTTTTTCCCATTGAGATCTGATGTGTTTTCAAAGTGTTCCTTTAATTTTTTGGAGCATTTTCTTGATTATTTTAGCCAATGGTGTTATACTCCCCCCTGTAATAAGGACACTCAAAGTGCTAACCTCATTCCCGACTACTAAGCTGTCAGAAAGGCTTCCTTGAACTGGACCCCTCATCATGAACTGTGTAAGCCAACATCTTCTTAGCCATTTAAACCTCAGTTAGCTAGTTGTTGATCTTCATAACTCCACTCGGTCTTCACAATCTTTTTCATATGATGCACGTTTTTTATTCCAACCCCCACACTGTACATGTCTGTCTAATTATTCTGTTCTTATGTGGAAAATATTCCTTTTTTGTGTTCATAAGAGTTACTTATGAACGCTTCAAATGACCTCAGTTATTTTTTTTTCTGGTGCCTCCTGACTCATCTGTATAAGAAAACTCTCACATATGACAGATGTGTCTTGATGTCTTGTTATTCTTACTTTTGGCCCTCTAAACCGGACAACCCCTCATTTTTAGGCCATTTGTAGGATGATATTTTGTGCAGGAAATTACACCTGTATGATAAAGAACAAGCTAATAGGTGTCTTCAGGATAAATAAATGATCAGGAGGAGCTGAAGTTGAGTAGACCACATCAACTGACCCCTGATGAGACACGAGGGGTCAAAATTACTCCTTCTCACAAAACGTTGAGAAAAACGGGGATTGGCACACACGTGAAGTGTTGTTTTATGCTGTTCCCAGGTCGCTGATCACAAATAAGATGATTGCTTACTGGTGGTCCTAGCATTCTCCGGATGGAGTGATGGCTCTGAGGCTAGGGATTGGTGCCGGCAATCGGAAGGGTGCCAGTTTGAATCGTGTAATTGTCAGAAGTGATTCCACTCCATTGGGCCCTTGAGCAAGGCTTTAACTCGCAGTTGCTCCGTCCTGGGTATGACGTTAGTCGGCAAGCAGGTCCTCCAACTGCCAGGGAAAACTCGGTGGCAGGACTGGCACTCCAGTCACTGTTAAAAACCTCACTTTGTTCCATTCCATTTGAGCTAGTGTGGTGCTGAGGTGTCACCCATTGCACGGCTGTGCTCTGGTCCTAATTTGGGATGCCGAGGTGGTTTGTCATGTGGTGGGTGCAGCAACACGGTGTACCAGTGCAGGCTCCCAACCTCTGCCACTCTAACAGCCACTACTAGAAGATTAAAAATGACAAATTTCAAATATAAGCACGTGGGGTGTCACTGTAGACTAGTTGAAGGTCAGTGAGTATGAATATGATGACATTTTTGATCCTTTACTAGTCATCTCACCGTCTATGGACCGCTATCAGAGGGTGGAAAATGATCAATTCCGATTACAACTGAAACTCTTCAGACCTTAAACATTTAACCTTTAGCATGCATTTTAATATTTGACTCAACTCTTCCTGTTTATTATGTACTCCTACCTCAAGAAGTCAATCTTTACATTTCTCATAAGAACCCCGAATTAGAGGGGCTTACGCCAAATCGGACTTTTGTACTTTGAATTTTCAGATGTGGACTATTTTGGAGGTAGACCGTCAAGTCTGGAGGATGTTGCAGCACAAGAGGATGTTAACTTCTACACGTTAAAGCATATTTGTCTTGAAAAGCAAGTCATTGTATCATAAAAAGTGAGGGATTATATGACTGATACTTGATACAGAAAGTGTAGCTGTTGATGGATTATTTCTGGGCGGCCAGATCACGTGAGCCATCAACATCGCCTTGTGAAATGCTAAACTTCATTACAAGGACTGCATTCCACCCTACAGTATAACCTGTACTACGACCGCAGGTTTTGGAAGATGAGATGGTTTGAGTTTAACCTGTTTTTGGAGGGTTATATTAAAGAAAGCTGTGGTTAAACACCTGTATAATGTTGACCATTTTGACGTGACTAGTGCTTTGGTATGGAGTGCAGTTTCCACATGTGCCTACAATGTTTCAGAACTCATCCCGAGCTAACGTTCAAGGAAATGAACATTTGGAGACATACGAGGTCTGACAATTAGGTTCGCAAACTTGCCCCCGTGCGCTTCTGTTGGCAGCACTGTACAAAGAGCGTGGTACGGTTTCATAACCTTGGTGTATCAGTGCCTCACAGCTGTGTTCGTGTCGATGTGCGATGTTGATGTGTATTATTTTTGCATGTTCTTGTGTGCCGTTGCGAGAATATCAGAGCTTGCATTAGAGCAACGAACAAACACCAGCTGACACGGCACTCTCTGTGAGGGAATTGTTAGCCAGTGTGGAAGATCAGCCCGGATCACAGACAGACACAGGACACCCAAGTCCAAGAACACACACACGTTTCTTAACTCTTTCAGAGCTGATGTTGACTTTTGTCAAAATTCAGGGGTAGAGGATGGTAATCTGCTGTAAACTGAGACAAAACTCGCCCTTACTTTTTTAGTTCAACTGTCTTTGCTTTAAGGAAAGTTGCGTAACTTTGTTGATTTGACCTCAATTCCCTGCACGTGTAGGAGTATTGAAGAGCAAACAGCCTCAAAAATGGATCTGCATCTGGTGAGACTAAACCAAATGTGCAAAGAAAAATACTCCATGGATGTTTTCTGTATTATCGCTGAATAAGACTCTGACTTTTCGGACTCTGAGTTTGATGCAAGTGATCTGGAGATGGGGATCAAAAACAAAAGTGAGGTACCAGCATCAGCCTATTGGTCCCCAGATGATCGTGGTGCTGAATGCGTTCGTGTAGCTGATACGCTTACAGCAGCGTTCGCCTAGGAGGACCACCACTTATGATGACAAGAGGTACAAACCATATTGTGTCACACAGCGACTGCCGCCATCGCTCATCTGCTGTGTGAAAGCAGAGAGGCTCGCTGTGCATTCCTGCTGGCCATCAAGCCGCCCCTGCGCAGCCACTGCTGCCAGAGATGGCAAACAGCACGTAGCAACAGACGTTTTAGGTTGATTTATGTGTGAAACCAGTGCACTGTGTGCTTTTCAGAAAGCTGAGTTGTTTGGAAAAGAATATTCAGCCCTCAAAGAGTTAATGTTCTTCTCCTGCACAGCACACAGTGCACAAATTACCAATAATAAAGCTCAGTCCTTTTTCCTCTTCTCTCTTTTCTTTCTCTTCGGCCGCCTCCACTCCTCTCCTTTGTCCTCTGCCTCCCGACTCAGGTTCCTCAAATGGAGTGAGGCGGCCCCTTTTATACTTCACCTGGATGAGCTCCAGATGCGCCCTAATGAACTTCCTGCAGCACTTCCTGGTGTGGCGGAAGTGATGCATGGGCACCTGGAAGCACTTCGGGTGCATTTGTTTCCTCTTCTGACAGCACTTCCTGGTGTGGCGGAAGTGCTGCAGTCCAGGGCTCCAGAGTCGTCCAGATGCCCCCTGGTGGAGGCTACTGACCCCAACAGGATTGAGCTTCCAAGCTCCAAATCTATGGCCCAGATGTAATCCAGGGGGACTGTGCTCTTGCGGCCCAGGGGAGATATTGCCCCTTTCCTGGTCCTTCCCTTCTCCAGGTGTCCCGGTGGGGCAAAGTCCCCCGGTCGTCTGCCACACCAGTAAACAAATACAGTAGCTGTATTAGGACACCCCCCCTACTCACCTGATCTGGCCCCTAATGACTTTTTTCTTACCTCAAGATAAAGGAAATATTGAAAGGAAGACATTTTAAGGACATTCAGGACATCAAACCTAATACACCGACAGCTCTGATGGCCGTTCCAGAAAAACATTTTCAGAATTGCTTTGAAGGGTGGACTAGGTGCTGCCGTCGGTGCATAGCTTCCCAAGGTGAGTACTTCAAAGGTGACCATTGTGATATTCAGCAATGAGGTGTGTAGCACTTTTTCTAGGATGAGTTTGCAAACTTAATTGTCAGACCTCGTATTTATGTCTTCTGATGCACTAACTTGGATGCAACATCAGTGGAAGCTCCAGGCCTACCACTGATATTGTAGTTCAGGAGCTACCAGTGATGTTGTCAGAAGATATATGTACGGTTTGTCACCAAATGCTCATACATACATCTTCTGATGCACTAACTTGATAGCTCCTGGACTTTTCAACTGGTTGATATCTATGCAAAAGGACGAAGGTCCAGGTCTTTAGAGTCCTGGTGCTTCCTGTTTTGCTATATGGTTGTGAGACATGGATGCTATCCAGTGACCTGAGACAAAGACTGGACTCCTTTGGTACGGTGTCTTTCAGAGAATTCTTGGGTTTGACTTTGTGTTGCTCATGGAGTCCCGAGTGCCTGGATTGTGCGGGAGCGTCAGTTACAGCACTACAGCCATGTGGTGCGTTTCTCCGAGGGTGATCCGGCTCGTAAGATCCTCATTATTGGCTGTGGCTGGACCAGGCCAAGGGGTCGTCTATGTAACACCTGGCTGCAGCAGATAGAGGGTCATTTCCGGAGGGTTGGACTTGACCGTGTATTTGCCTGGGTGGTTGCCAACCGGGATCCCGAGTTGTTTTGTTGTGTAGTGGGTGCGGCAACGCACTGTTCCAGTGCATGCTCCCCAAATTGACTTGACTTGATCAGACCAAATGATGCCAGAAGAAATGTTGGGATTACCAGTCAGATGACCTCATTTAATCAGCACAAGAAAATAACACAAAGATGCGCTCCTCACACCAAAATCAAGCCAACTGTAGACAGCCTCTCAAAGGAAATTAACGTAGCAACAACAAGAGCTCTGTCTTCAACCAGCTAATTCCTAATGTATTTAATTCTGTAATAATCAAAAAAGACAAGACAACAATAACTGAGCTCACCTGAAAAGGATTCTGGGTAAGGCTGTAGCTTAGGTACTGCAAAAATGCACCTATTGCTCATTCAATTTTGTCAATAAGAAGGCTAACAGAATGTCAGGTTATATAGTGCCTTGATGTGTGGAGTACAAGTCCAAGGAGGTTCTACTCAAGCTTTATAACACACTGGTGAGGCCTCATCTGGAGTCCTGTGTGCAGTATTGGTCTCCAGGCTACAAAAAGGACACAGCAGCACAAGAAAATGTCCAGAGAAGAGCAACGAGGCTGATTGCAGGGCTACGGTGGATGAGTTATGAGGAAAAATTAAAAGAGCTGAGCCTTAAGGAGATTAAGAAGAGACCTGACTGAAGTGTTTAAAATTATGAAAGGAATTAGTCCAACGGATTGAGACGGTGACTTTAAAATGAGTTCATCAAGAGCATGGGGACACAGTTGGAAGCTTGTGAAGGGTAAATTTCACACAAATATTATAAGTGTGACTTCACACAGAGAACCATAGACACATGGAATAAGTGACCGAGTAGAGTGGTAGACAGGAGGACTTTAGGGACCCTCAGAACTCATGGATAGAATGGCCTGTTCTCATCCAGATTGTTCTCATGTTCTTCTATATAACAAGACCTTAGCAAAAACTTCTGTTGGTCTTCATCACACTTCTAAAGCATCAGTAGATAAGTTCTTCAACCTTGTGCAGTGTGGCCTATTAACATGAAGGTAAAATGACTTGCTAATTTGAAGGGTTCACAAGTCTTATACTAAATAGGGAATACCAAGAGAAATGGATTTCAGTTAAGCCCCCACAGACCAGTCCAAAGTGAAATTTTGTTAGTCACACTGTGGAGATCAATACACACTTTACTGATGTTTCATAAGTGTTTTGAAGTGTTTGTTAGGGTCTTGTTACAAAATCGCAAATTAATAAAAGATGCATTATTATAGTACCTAAACTACAGCGTTAATGAATTTTGGAATTTTACAACATTAGAAAAATGAAAGCTTGAGAAATGTGGTGAGAGAAGACATGCGGGTGGTGGGTGTAACAGAGCAAGATGCAGAGGACAGGAAGATAGATAGATAGATAGATAGATAGATAGATATGGAAAAAGATGATCCATTGTAGCGACTCCCTAATGGGTACAGCCAAAAGAAGAAGCAGTAGAAAAATTGTGAAAAGAACAGGCCATTCGGTCCAACAAGCTGTTCACTTAGATTGTCCAAAACAACCTTGAGTCAAAATCTTAAGACCCCTATGGTCCTCCTCTATATCATTCTTACATTTGTGCACAATCTGACCTTACCAGCATCATAGGTCCCCCGGGAAAAGTAGTGCAGTGTGGCCCCTGTTTTGATAGCAAAACAGAAATATACATAGGCATGAGAATCATCGTGGGCCCCTCGTTGTGCCCATACGTTAAGACGGCCCTGGCCTTAACAAGTTTCCAGCTGTGTCCCAGAATTTATTTTAAACCAACAACTGGAATCCACTGTAGTAGCTCCTTTCATAAGTTTAAACACTTTGGTCGTTGCCCCTCTTAACCTCTGTTTGCCTAAACTGAAAAGGTTCAACTGCTTCAGCCTGTCCTCATACCTCTCAGTCCCAGGATCAGTAGGAGTCACTCCTTTCTGGACTTTTTCTAGTGCTGCTATGTCTTTTTTGTAACATGGAGACCAAAACTGAACAGATTAATCAGATGAAGTCCCACCAGTGCACTTCATAACTTAAGTATAACCTCTCATGACTTGTACTCCACACATTGGGCAACATAATGTGTTTGTTTTTTTTTATCCCTTCTGTCCACTGTCTGGATGTTGATAGTGACAAGTCCACCATGACTCCAAGGTCCTTCTCCTAAGTTATACCTTCAAGTTTCAGACCTCCCAGTGTGTATTAAAATTTAACATTTCCTACCTGTATTACTTTATATTTACTTACTCAACAGTGGCATTCATGTCTCTGGTGTCTCTTCCTATGAAGTCAGTAGACGGATTGGGAGAGCATGGGGCGGTCATGAGGTCACTGGAAAGGAGTGTGTGGCGCTCCCCATATCTTTGCAAAAGGATCAAGGTCCAAGTCTTTAGAGTCCTGGAACTTCCTGTCTTGCTATATGGTTGCGAGACATGGACGCTATCCAGTAACATGAGAAGAAGACTGGACTCTATCAGTATTGTGACTCTTCGGAGATTCCTTGGGTACCACTGGTTTGACTTTGTGTTGGTCATGGAGTCCTGAATGAGGCACATCATCTGCATTGTGAGGAAATGTCAGTTACGACACAATGACCATGTGGCTTGATTACCCGAGGGTGATCCAGCTCACAGGATCCTCATTACTGATGACCCGAGTGGCTGGACCAGGCCAAGGGGTCGCCCACAAAACACCAGATAGATGGTCATTTCTGGAGGCCAGGATTGGATTGCGTGACTGCCTGGGGGGTTACCAACCAGGATCCCGAGCTATTTTGTCATGTGGTGTGTGTGGCAACACGCTGTACCAGTGCATGCTCCCCAACCTGACCTGATCTGACTTACACTGAATTCTATCTGCTCAGACCTGTATGCTACCCAAATGCCTCTGTAACAATTTAGCGGATTCTATGTTATCCACCCTTCTGCCTAATTTGGTGTCATCTGAACACAGTTCAGCGTCTCAAACCATAAGAGGTGCTCAGTCATGTCAGGCTGCTGGCTCACATGTTTCACAGCATCCATTCTGCTATCTAGTGATTTCATCAGCATACCTTCAGTACGTCATATTCCGAAAATGTTGGTCTGTTTTAAAAAAAGGGTTGAGTTTTTCTCTGGAAACAAAAGTTATATTAAATAATTTCTCATACAAAGCTGCTTTTCCTATCTAAGAGATTTGCAAACGTGAGAAAGCAATTTACAGGACAAGTCAATTTGGGGAGCATGCCGCACCCACAACACGATGAAACAGCTCGGGATCCCGGTTGGCAACCCCTCAGGCAGACATGTGGTCCAATTCCACCCTCCGGAAATGACCTTCTATCTGCCACAGCCAGGTGTTATGTGGGTGACCCCTTGGCCTGGTTCAGTCATTCGGGTCCCCAACAATGAGGATCTTATGAGCTGGATCACCTTCGGGGAAACACGCCACATGGCCGTAGTGCCGTAACTGACTCTCCCTCACAATGCAGGTACTGTGCCTCATTCAGAACTCCATGAGCAACCACTCATTCAACACAAAGTCAAACCAGTGGTACCCAAGGATTCTCCAGTCTTCATCTCAGGTCTCTGGACAGCCTCCATGTCTCGCAACCATGTAGCAAGACAGGAAGCACCAGGACTCTAAAGACTTGGACCTTCGTTCTTGTGCATAGATATTGGGAGCGCCACACAGGACAAAGCATTGAAATTCAACAGAGAGTGCATCTCACTTCTCCCTGTAGGGAAATTTGACTGCTCAAAGGTGGATCTTTGATGGCTCATGAGACTTTGAAGAGATTCTCATTTATGTTTCATTTAGGAATTAAATTGCAGATGTTTCTTACAAAATTCCTTAGGAGAAACACCTTAAGAGAAGAAGGAGACAACTGAGGTAAGAGGAGTCAAAATTGAGAATTTGCTTCTAAAAAGGACGGTACATTTGGTGAGATATTTTTCTAGTCTTGTGTTTATCTCTTTCAGATCTTTACATTTCTACTTATTATTCCATTGATGCCCTTATCTGTGTTGATTTACAACACTAGATATGCAATAGGTTGCATTTCTTTTGTTTTTCCCAATTGGAACACGACTAGCTCATGGTGTCAGAAGTGGGATTTGAACCCACAATCTCAGCATTCAAATTCCCCCATCATAACCGCTATGGCACACTTTCTTCCTGCTTGATTCTGATCTAAATGGAGCACAATGATCTAAATTAAAGTGTCATTATCAGTGTCATTCAGACGTCAGGACTACAGTTACGTAATCGCGGTAAAGCGTTTTATTACCACAAACAACTGTAAATACATTTCGCCAGATACTAGTGGGCACACAATGCAAATAGTTTCATATTGCCAAAAAAAAAATGTCAAGACTCCACTTGGAAAATCCGAGCCCATTGTGTGACTTTGCTGAGATCTTGGCTGAACCTCAAGACCTTTGTGAGAATTTTTATCCCAGAAGAATAATATGAGACGCAGAAAATGTCTCCATTGTACGTCTTTCTGATCTCATTGATGTCTGGGAGAAACCAAAAAGATATTAAGGAGATGTCTTTATTGATTTTCCAGGCCTAGGGGGTCTACCTGCATGACAGGAGTTTTAAACGAAGATGCCAGCATTAAAATGGACCAATACGCTCACTGTTAGAAAGAGAATGGGCTTTGGATTGCTGCACATCTTAAAAAAGGAACTTTGACGCTGTGGTCATATGTAATGTGGCAAGCGGCTGGGGGTGGTACCCAGCCGGGATGCCCAGATGGACCAGAGGAGGGCTTATACCTCCTCCAGACCACGAGGGGGTGACTGCCCTGGTGGCTTTGGGGACCACAGGAACAGAGCTTAGAAGCTCAACCCTATAAAGGCCCGTGGTCACTGCCAGGGGGTGCCCCGATGCCTGTGGAGCCCTGGCCCTCAGCACTTCCGCCACACCCTGAGGTGCTGGGGGAAGAAGACCAGGGACACCCTGAGTGCCTCCGGGTGCACAGCCGGCACTTCCGCCACACCTGGGAGGGCCGGTGGAAGGTTATCGGGAGGCACCTGGAGCTTGCCCGGGTGAGCATAAAAGGGGCCGCCTCCCTCCATTCGATGGCTGGAGTCATGTAGAAGAGGACGGAGCTCGGAGGAGAGGAGTGGAGGTGGTGGGGCATTGGAAAGGCCTGGACTGAGGGTGATTGGTGCTGTGGCACTGGGTTGTGTGCGTGTACACTTGTAAATATTATAAATGAACGTCTGTGGGTTTAAACAATGATGTTTACCTGTCTGTGCCCGGGCTGTTCCCCACAATAGGCTTTGCGGACGCCTGGCCCTTGATCTCCTGTTTCCCAAAAACGTTCTCTTTTGCTAATCTTCTGGGCCACGTTTTCACACATATTGTTCTGCAAGCCCCTCGAAGGTCGTCTTTAACAAACAGAAACACGCACACCCACAACGGGGCACATGAGCTGACATGCAACAGCTTGACGACTCTCACTCAACACCCCGTGGCCGAAGTATGCGCTGAAGCGTTGATCTCATTAGCCTAGTATGAGGAAATGCAATGGAGACAAAAAGAAGATATGTCAGGCTTACTTTGATTACAGTTTATTGCAGAAAAACATGAGGAAATTTCAAAGGTTTTTGACATTTCTTACATTGGTATTTGAATGCTGGTGCCGCAGCCCAGACGTGCTAAGGAGCAATGTGCCAGCGGCTGGCTGCGCTGACACGCTTGTTACAAGCAAGAAAGGCAAAAGTGCTGAATGGGAGATCTGGATACCGTCCTGAAAAATAAAACATTTTACTGGTAGGAAAGTTTTCTATTTTTTGCTTTTTATTAGGAAATGATGTACCCTTTCAGACAGAATTTTCTTCTTTTGGTGGTTATATTACCATACAGCCTGAAAAAACAGACACAAAAAAGACACCTCAGAAATACAGTCAATCATTTGATATTTATAATGTAAAATTAATTAGGTAAGAAAAGCTGGCGTCATCCTGCTAGAAGAGGTGTGATGACAGCCCCCCATCCTATGGTTCTGAGTGTAAAAGACAATTTTCTTGGATTAATGGAATGTCCCTTAACTTCACAAGCACAGGTACAGTACATGTTCTAAAGAGGAAGCAGCAGGAAACCATTATGTAAAAATGGGGTCGTCAGCAGGGTGCAGGAGAGCTCACAGCACAATGAGTGAGCCTAACGATGTCACTCGCCACACTGTTGAGAAGAATAAATTAGTAGGCCCCAACTTCCCTGGATAAGTCGGATAACAAAATGGATGGACAGATGGATAGCCATGCTAGTGTGGGAGATGTTACTTCAGCTCAGAGGACTGCTTACCTGCCCACACATATTGATAGCAGGACGACGTGATATCCTGAGTTTGCACTTTGGAAATGGACGGCTCCAGGAATTTCTGTTAAGGTGGTTTAAGGGGCAAGGAGACCTTTGATAGGGGTACCAGTTTCGGCACTGGAGGGCGTTATAGAACTCTGGGTGAGGCCTTCGCAAATGGTGTGGTGGTAAGCTAATAATTAGGTCAGGATCATATCAGATCTGGGGGATAGCAGAAACCTGTTACATTATAATAGATAGATAGATAGATAGATAGATAGATAGATAGATAGATAGATAGATAGAATGTGAAAGGCACTATATAATAGATAGATAGATAGATAGATAGATAGATAGATAGATAGATAGATAGATAGATAGATAGATAGATAGATAGATGTGAAATGAACTATATGATAGATAGATAGATAGATAGATAGATAAAATATGAAAGGCACTATATAATAGATAGATAGATAGATAGATAGATAGATAGATAGATAGATAGATAGATAGATAGATAGATAGATATTAATTAACATGCACACGTACCGGTCCCGGTACATAACTACGATTGGACGACGTCACAGCCATGTGTGCAATGCCCCTCTGTCATGCACCTCGACATACTACACATCAAATGAAAATTCAGAGTCTCGTCTTTCCGATAATATAAACCATTTTGACACACAACAACCACAGCACTGACACTAAATCCTTTTTTACAGAGAAGTAAATACTTTTAAGGGCTGACTTTTCCTACCTTTGACTACCTTTGAAGGCTCTCTGCAAGTCAAACATCAATATTTCCGAGCAATATTGATCTCATTCTGTCCGTAAGGCTCCAGGGAATATAATCCAGTAAAACTATTAGGTTCAAAACACACGATAGATCCTCAAAGGGACAAAAACTCCAGAAAACGTTTCTTAACTTGAGACTAGCTCCGACATTTTTTTCAATGCTATTGGTCATATCAGACGTAATTTGTTTCTGTCGGCAATAACCATGCTAAAGCATGTTACACGGAAGTGTTAGCTTCTGATTGACACCTAAGTTGGCCAATTACGAGGGTCTGGGGTGACTGGCACCTCGTATAGCCAACGAGTGTCACAGACAGCTGAACGATGACGCACAACTCCAAACCCTGGTAGAATCTACCAGTTTGATTGGACGCTGTGAGTGACACTCCAAACTTACAGCCAATGAGCAGCTGAGCATGCCGATATGTAACTTGCCATGCCAACTTGTAAACAAAACCGATTGGAGCTGCGCGAAGCTGGCATTTGTGCCAGTCTGCAGACTTGGTGCATGGTTGTTTATTGTGATTTCACCTAGTTTTTTCGCATTTTAAATATGGATAAACGTACAGATAAACGTAAATACACTCTCGATGAAGTAGTAGAGGCATGTACGTGGCGTGACAGTGATGAATCGGACCAGGATAAGTCTGAGGCAGAGAGCGACATGTGACACGCCTTGTGCTTTCTGCCTGCTAGTGATTGCTACAATCAGTGGCACATGGAAAAACGCTGAGCTGTGTTGTAACAGTTTGTAAAAAAATGTATATAGTTTGTGTGCATTTTATTAAAAAAGTAAAAAATAAAATAGATATATTTTTTTGGCCCATAAGACTTGTTTTGACTATTTTTATATTGAAATGTGTATTTTTTTATTGTTTTTATTATGGAATATGAATTTCCATAACTAATAGAGTGACACTGTGTGTAGATATAGATTCCTTTAGGTGTAAGCTTTCAGTAGAGCCCTCATTGATATATGTGGGTTGAAGCATTCAAAAGTTATTACACTTTTCCATACGTTCCAAAATGTGGATAATGGATAAACCATAGGTCCCTCTAAAAAGCACCTGGACATGCCCACATAAAAACTGGTGTAAAAATGTCATTTTTGCAGGTATTCTTTTCAAATTTGAAATGTGAGTAGTCAACAAGTTATTCTGTTGGTATATAGTGTGTTTCTGTCCCCACCTACCTACTGCAGCTATAGAGGCCTTAATTTTCACAAAAAAACTTAGGCGAGAATCAAAAAAATTCATTTTTTCAGTGAGTTCTAATGTGCATAACTTTTGATCAGTCACACCTACAGTGATTCTGACTACTAAGGGTGAAACTAGAGAATGTTACCTTTACAAAGAGACCAAACATGTGTTTATACTCCAGATAGTTCAATAACAGCAATGATTCTAATTTGGAGAGGTCGAATTACAAGCGATTTAGCAAAAATGACCCCGCTTGATAAGTTAAAGGTACTATATGATAGATAGATAGATAGATAGATAGATAGATAGATAGATAGAAAGATAGACAGATAGATAGATAGATAGATATGAAAGGCACTATATGATAGATAGATAGATAGATAGATAGATAGATAGATAGATAGATAGATAGATCTTTATCTGTCTTTAGGGGAAATTTGGCTTTTTAACAAAATCTCTTTAAACAAACAAACAAACAAATAAATTAATAAATACACTTTGGTTTGAACAAAGAAGAAAATTAAAAAGAAACTTCTGAGTAGGCAGTCCCAGTCATTTTGAGGCACTATGAAGGCATGTTGCTTTTGGTATACAGGAGGCCCCCTGCAGTGTTTCTTCACACACTTTTGTTTAGTAATGTGTTGGCTGAAAGTCCTCAGTGTTTGTGTGTCACAGAGAGGATGTGCAGTTTTGTTCATAATGGCACTCAGTTTAGTTTTAATTCTCCCCTCCTCCTCTATGAACTCCAGGGAGTCCAGAGTGTGTCCCATAACTGAACTTGCCCTTTTAATTAGCCAGTTGATTGGTGGGCATATCCTGAAGTGAAGTTACCAGCCCAGCCCAGCCCAGCCCAGCACACCACTGCATAGAGGATCCCGCTGGCCATCACAGAGTTACAGAAGATATGAAGGATGTCACTTCCTACATTAAAGGAACACCTCCTAAGACAAATGAGCCCACCTGCCTTTTCTTATTTAGCTCCTCTGTGTTCCGAGACCAGTCCAACCTGCCATTAATGCAGTCCCTAAAGTACTTGTAGGAGTGGACCACATCTACATCCATTCCTTGAATAAAGACCGGGTGTTGAGTCTTTTTGGTGTGGTGAAAGACAATAAGCAGGTCCTTGGTTTTCCTGATGTTAAGTTGCAGACAATTCTCTTTGCACCAAGAAACACAGTTCTCCACTGGACTCCTCTCCTCTGTCTGAAACCCCCTTATCGATAGACCCCATAAGTGCAGAGTCATTTGAGAATTTCTGCAAGTGTCATGACCAGGTGTTATATTTGCAGTCTGAGGTGCACAGAGTGATGAGAAAAGGTGACAGGTCTGTGACTTGTGGTGCTCCAGCGTTGCTCACATCTACACCAGAGACTCATAATTAAGTCTCACAAACCACGCTCTGCTTGACAGACACTCCATTATCCAGGACACCACAGGCTCATCCAGCCAGGACCATCTTAACAGCATCATAGGCCCCCACGTAAAGTAGTCCACTGGGGACCCTGTTTTGACAGTAAAACAGAAATGCACACAGACATCAGAAACATTGTGGGTCCCTATGCTGCCTAGCCAGTGCCCACTGTGCCCATATGTTAAGATGGACCCTGCACCTGCGTATATCTCCGTTTACCCCTTAACAGGGAGGCCAAACAGGACTGGTCTAAGAACACAATGGCACTGTCTAAGATGAACCAGAGCAGAAAGGACTTCCTGAGGAGACTCAGGTCTTCTGGTGTGAAATGTTCTGCCAGTCCATCGTAGCCAGTGTGCTGTTCCACATGGTGGTCTTCTGGGGAAGAAACTTGAGTTCTGGCGAAACAATCTGTGACAAAAATGTTTTGGATTAAACATTGCATTTGAATAAAATGGGAAAAACTTTCAAGGGGGTGAATGCTTTTCACGGGCCCCTCACCACCTTACATACGCATTCATAGAAAAATCTCTTCTTTATCATATAAATCTCAATTTCTAGATACTATAGGCAATTCCTTATTAACTTTCTTTAACCGTCATTAAACAAAACAACAGCTCCTCTAATGTTTCAAACAGATTACACTCAGCTATGACCACACAACTTCGGAGCCTGGAGCCACGGCCCAAAAAGAGACTGGCCATCCTGCTGTTTTCAGACTTGCCGTCTCCACATTTTCATGCCCCCGAAATATGTTCTGCATGGAGGGGTGGTGGGGGGGTTGCAAGTTGCTTTTGGCCTATTAGAAGGTACAAGTCATTCTTCACATCACCCAGCTGGGGGCCATCAGTAACGCAAAGCATCTCACAGTTCAAGAAGGCCTGAGATGCCCTCTGGGTGGCCCGACCACACCGAATCTTCCCTGCTGGGTGGAGTCTGCGCGGCTTTGTTGTCCTGTATCATTTTTTATGGCTTCCCAGCAGGATTCAGAGATCGGAGTCAGTAGACAAACACAGAAGCTAAGCTATTTCAAACTAGCAGGGTGGTGGCAGGAGCTGGCAGAAAGTAAAAAAAAAAAAAACAACATAAGGTGAAGAGCGGCCTGTCGGGACCTCAAGACGTGTTGTTTCTCCCAGTTTAAACCGCAAGAATTTCTTGTCCTCCCTCTTCAGTTAATTATTTTATAGATCTGCCTCATCCTAAAAAATCCCAGACGGTCTGAGCTTGGAAATCAGCCAGTTTTTTTTTTGATTCACATTAGACTCACCCTTCATCACAACACTCCGTCTTTTTCTATTCCTCTGATTTGGTGTCCTGCGGCTTCAATGGCTGTTTATCCAGAAAGAGAACATGAAGGGTGACTACTGGATCTAGAAGATAAAAGGCAGTGCATCTGTGCTTCAGGGTTAAAATATACAAAGAGCAAAAGCAACCCAACAACTCAGAAGTAAACACGGGCGAGAAGTCTGTTAAGTGCAGGAGGAGGAGGAGGATAAAGCTTTGACAAGCGGACATGCCGGGTCTTCATTCCATTGAGTTGTTGATTTATTTAATTACTGAGAAATGAATGTGAATTAAAAAATTGGGAGTGGTCTCCTCATAGACTTTCCTGTATACTCAGATATGAGGATGAATATTTGAGGAGTAAACCGCAAGACAATGATTATATTTTTATATTATGTAAATTAAAGAACTATCAACAACAAATCAAATCATATGAATAATATTTTCAACAATTATTATAAAAGTAAAATTGAATAAATTGGACCCTTAATAAAAGGTAAAGTACCACTTCTGGTTTGCAGAAATAGCCCAAAAGTTGATAGAAATCTACGTTTTCTACCTAATACTCGAATGCAAAATTTGATTGACCTAAGTGAAAGCGTACTCAGGCTATCATGTTTACACACACACAGACAGACAGACACACAGATGTAATTCCAAAAATGGTAATTTCAGACTCTTGGAGGTCTAAAATTTCAAGATTCATCAAAATCTTGAAATGGAATTTTTGAAGGATTCCAATACTTTCCCTACACTTCATATGCGAGAAAGTTAGGCAGGTCTAAAACATTGAGATTCATCAAAAGCTCGAAATTGAATTTTTGAAGGATTCCAATACTTTCCCTACACTTCATATACGAGAAAGTTAGGCAGGTCTAAAATGTTGAGATTCATCAAAAGCTCGAAATTACATTTTTGAAGGATTCCAATACTTTCCCTACACTTTGTATACAAGAAAGTTAGGCAGGTCTAAAATGTCAAAATTCATCAAAAGCTCGAAATTGAATTTTTGAAGGATTCCAATACTTTCCTTGCACTTCATATATGAGAAAGTCAGGCAGGTCTAAAATGTCGAGATTCATCAAGATCTCAAAATTGAATTTTTGAAGGATTCCAATACTTTCCCTACACTTCATATACGAGAAAGTTAGGTATGTCTAAAACGTCAAAATTCATCAAAATCTTGACACCGAATCTTTGAACAATTCCAATACTTACTCCATGCGACAAAGAAAAAATGTACTTACCTCCTTTATGTTCTCCCGTTATACCTTGTGGTGAAGAGTAAAGGAGACAGGACTGTTCCTTGTGGTGCTCCAGTGTTGCTCACATCCACATCACCAACACAGTCCTTGAGTCTCATAAACTGTGGTCTACCTTACAGACACTCCATTATCCAGGACGCCATAGGATCCTCCACCCACATACCCATAGGGAAATGTTACCGCTCTGAGGTGGGACTTTGATGGCTCATGATAAGAGATTCTCATTTATGTTTCATTTAAGAACCAACTTTGTCGCAGATGTTTCTCCTAAAATTCATAGTTTCATAGACATAGTTTTAGACACAAGGTAGGTCAAAGCAGTCAAAATTGAGAATTTGGTTGGAAAATCATTTTAAGTTTTGTGAGATCTTTTTCTAGTCTTGTTTTAATCTCCTTCAGAGCTTCATATTTTTACTTATTATTGGATTGATGGATTTATCTGAGGCGACTTACATTAGAGACACAATTGGTGACATTTCATTTGCCTTTCCCAGTTGGAGTACAGGCAGGTGACTTGACTTCATAGTTATAGCTCATAGTTACATGTTATCAGAAGTGGGATTTAAAAACATAACCTCAGAGCTTGGACTCCAGTATCATATTATCTACCTTATATGCCAGAAGGAGCATGATCTAATTGGAGCACAGCAATATAAACTGCACATGGCATCAGTAGTGGGGTTTGAACCCACAAACTGAAGGTTTGAAATCCACAGTCTTAACCACTTTCTTCCAGAGTGACTATAATCTAATTAGAGTACCTTGACATAAATTAGGGCAACTAATAGTATTAGTCAGCAGCAAGGCCTACAATTCTGTAACCATAGCAAAATGTTTTATTACCACAAACAACTGTCCATACATGTTACCAGATATTACTGAGCACACAATGCAGATAATTTCAAATTGCAAAAAAACGTTAAGACACGTCTTGGAAAATCTGAGCCCACTGTGTGACTTTGCTGAGATCTCCACTGAACCTCAAGAGGAGACACTCGTGAGAATTTTTATCTCAGAAGAAATATTATGAGAAGCAAAAGACAAAAGTAAAGGTCTTCATTTCACATCTTTCTGATCTCATTGATGTCTGGGAGAAACCAAAAAGATATTATGGTGATCTCTCTTTTTGATTTTCCATGCCTAAGCGTGTCTCTGAGCTTACCGCTTAAGCAGGGATGGCACACGGGGCTGGTCTGACAACACAATCAGACATAGGTCACACATATTGGTGTCTTTTGACTGGATCTTCACTTGTCCCATGATAGTTCCTTTCTTTCTGGCTACTCCTTAGAGGTCTTCCCCTTGGTCTTCTTCCTTCACCGTTCATTTCAAACACTTTTCTTTCGTTTCACTCATCCTTATTATATGTCCATACCATTTTAGCTGTTTCATTTCTATGGTTTCCACGAGTTGTTGCATATCCAGTCCTATGTGGATTCTTTCATTTCTTATCCTCTCTGTTTTAGATCTTTGCTTATCCAGTAATGCCAAAGATTATGCAGTGTATAAGACTGTTGATAAATGTAGTGTGAGACATGGCACACAGGGACATCCCAGCCGGAGTTGATAATGTGTCCTTACTGGGCCGGGATGCCATTATCACAGAAGGACAGGGGAGAGTAATATACTCACATCATTGTCTCCCTCCACATGCAAGGTGGAAGTGTTCTCCTTGCAGATACCCACAGGGCATAATGGGAATTGTAGTTCTTTGGGTCTGGCCTGTTAGGCTGCTAGGGGGTTCTGAAGGGACTAGAGAACCCTACTTTTGGAGGCTTCAAACGTACCTGGAAGTACTCCTGAATCACCGTTTCTGGACAACAGAAGTACTTCATGGTTTTGCAGAATCGGGAGGAGGAATACAAAGCTTACCTGGAGGAGTGGAGGAGAGATGAAAGGATTGCTACAAGACTGATTTACAGTATGTCTTGTGAGTCATTGAAATGTGTCTGTGCAAAGTTTCACACAATAAAACCCTTTGTCCTCACTAGAACTTGTGTCTGAGCCGTTGTACTGATAGATAGATAGATAGATAGATAGATAGATAGATAGATAGATAGATAGATAGATAGATAGATAGATAGATACTTTATTAATCCCAAGGGGAAATTCACATAATCCAGCAGCAGTATACTGATACAAAGAAACAATATTAAATTAAATAGTAATAAAAATGAAAAAATGAAAAAACAGACAATAACTTTGAGTCATGTTCGCATTTACTCCCCCGGGTGGAATTGAAGAGTCGCATAGTGTGGGGGAGGAACGATCTCCTCAGTCTATCAGTGGAGCAGGACGGTGACAAAAGTCTGTCACTGAAGCTACTCCTCTGCCTGGAGATGACACTGTTAAGTGGATGCAGTGGATTCTTCATGATTGACAGGAGTTTGCTTAGTGCCTGTCGCTCTGCCACAGATGTTAAACTGTCCAACTTTACTCCTACAATAGAGCCTGCCTTCTTAACAAGTTTGTCCAGTCGTGAGGCGTCTTTCATCTTTATGCTGCCACCCCAGCACACCACCGCATAGAAGAGGGCACTCGCCACAACCTTCTGGTAGAACATCTGCAGCATCTTACTGCAGATGTTGAAGGATGCCAACCTTCTCAGAAAGTATAGTCTGCTCTGACCTTTCTTACATAGAGCATCAGTATTGGCAGTCCAGTCCAATTTGTCATCCAGCTGCACTCCCAGATATTTAAAGGTCTGCACTCTCTTCACACAGTCACCTCTGATGATCACAGGGTCCATGAGGGGCCTGGGCCTCCTAAAATCCACCACCAGCTCCTTGGTTTTACTGGTGCTAAGATGTAAGTGGTTTGAGTCGCACCATTTAACAAAGTCTTTGATTAGCTTCCTGTACTCCTCCACCTGCCCACACCTGATGCAGCCCACAATAGCAGTGTCATCAGCGAACTTTTGCACGTGGTAGGACTCCGAGTTGTATTGGAAGTCTGATGTATGTTGGCTGAACAGGACTGGAGAAAGTCCAGTCCCCTGCGGCGCTCCTGTGTTGCTGACCACAATGTCAGACCTGCAGTTCCCAAGATGCACATATTGAGGTCTGTCTGTAAGATAGTCCACAATCCATGCCACCAGGTGTGAGTCTACTCCCATCTCAGTCAGCTTGTCTCTAAGGAGCAGAGGTTGGATGATCTTGAAGGCGTTATTGGGTGTTTGGGGTGCTACAGTGGCTCCCTGGTGGTCACAATCATTTGATGTGCAGTGCCCTCTATAATATCTGGGACAAAGACACATATTTCCTTCATATTCCTCTCTGCTCCACAGTTTAAAATTACAAATCAAACCATTCAAACGTGATAAAAAGTGTACATTGCAGACTTTCATTTAAGGTGTTTTGCATACATTTTGGTCACACAATGCTTTTTTTACATGACCCCCATTTCCATTCACCATGGGACACAGCAATGGTAGATCTATTAAAGCCGTCATATTTAGGAATTTGTCACCTATCCCTTGCATGCAATGACTGTGTGAAGTGTGTGATTCATGGACAGTATTCTAGGTGCTGAGGATCTTTTCTGGTGATGCTCTGCCAAGCCTCTAATGCAGCCATCTTCAGCTCCTGCTTGTCTTGGCAACTTATCCCCTTAAAGTTTTCTCTTCAGCATATGGAAGGCCTGCTCAGTTGAACTTAAATCAGGTGACTGGCTTGGCCATTCAAGAATTTTCAGTCTTTAGCTTTGATTACTCCTCGTTTGCCTCAGCAGTATGTTTGGATCATTATCTTTTCATAGGATGAAGCACCGTCCAGTGAGTCTGGAGACATTTACTAGAACTTGAGCAGATCAGATGTTTCTACACACCTCATCGTTGTCTGCTGTTAGCAGTTCCATCATTTTAATGGAACATGTGACAGATAAGGGCTTTCTCGCACCCTTGTACCCTCAGACACCACGTCAGACACCAGATGAAAAGTCCAATTATTATTTATTATAATAATAATGTGCACAAAGCACCCTCCACTCCACAATACTCAATTAACAATTCAATTCTCAAATAAACCAATCCTCCACTCCCAGATGCTTAGCCACCCTGCCTCCCAACTCAGCTTGTCTGTCTGAGATCTCCCACAGTCCTTTATACTCTTCGACCTGGAAGCGTTTCATCCTCTCTGTCCATGTGACCTGGAACACTTCCAGGTCAGATAAAAATCCTTTTTTCTTTACCCAGGAAGCACATCGTTCTCTTTGTCCATGTGACTATGACGTACTTCCTGGGCGTAAGGCAAATAGTCTCTGGGACTCTCTGCAGCGGCTCCTGGCGGCCCCCATGGTATCCAGCAGGGCTGTGAATAAAGACTCCAATGTCCATAATGCCCTGCTGGTCTTCAGGGCACCTTCATACTGCAGGGAGGGCTCCACCTGGCGGTGTGGGGGTATTGGCCGGGATGAACAGCTGGCCATACATCACAAACAATAAAAATTCTACCTATTACAGTAAAATTAAAATCTATCTATCTATCTATCTATCTATCTATCTATCTATCTATCTATCTATCTATCTATCTATCTATCTATCATATAGTACCTTTCATATTCTATCTATCTATCTATCTATTATATAGCACCTTTCATATCTATCTATCTATCTATCTATCTATCTATCTATCTATCTATCTATCTATCTATCTATCTTATCCTGCCTTTTACAGTAAAATTAAAGTCTATCTATCTATCTATCTATCTATCTATCTATCTATCTATCTATCTATCTATCTATCTATCTATCTATCTATCTATCTATCTATCTATCTATCTTATCCTGCCTTTTACAGTAAAATTAAAATCTATCTATCTATCTATCTATCTATCTATCTATCTATCTATCTATCCTTTTTAAAAGTTTGATGATGCTTTGAGAACGCCAAAGAGTGTCTTTTGGAGCAGAGGTGCAGGTTTGAAAACACTTTGATAAGACGAGTGTAAAGTTGTAAGGATGGCACAGTCTTTGATTGGCACTAATATGTGCTGTCTGTCTGTGCTGTCGGTGGGCACACTGTTTCCCTGTCTTGGCACTTCATACATTTACAGTAATCGTGGATTAGTGGTTGTTTTCCGTCTTGTTTACAAACCACATTTTCCCATTTTCAAGTGGTTTGGGACATGCCATAATCAAATAAAACTTCTCTGTACTTTTCAATGCTGGTCTTGTTTTTCGCTAAGATACGTCACACCCAAAAGGAAGACCCCTAGATAAAGCAGAGTGGCTTGCATGGTTGTCAGAGTGCCAGGCTTATTGATTTGCTGAAATATCTCATTGCAGTGTGTTCTAATAATGATTTACAGCTCCACAGTAAATATCCATTCATTTTCACACTCTCTGATTCCACTGAATTTTTTGTGATAAAGAAAATATTTTTATGATGGCACAGAGTTTTCTATAAATGCTTGAAAACATTACACCCAGAACAGTAATTTTTGCGCTGGTCAGCAACAGTAAATGTTATTTAGAGGTTCACCATGTCACCTAACACTGCAGTGGTTCATTAAAGGGGTGGTCTGACAGAACACAGCTTTGAAACTCGTAGTCTTCAGTGGTCACTGCTTGAGCCCACCAGTCTGCTCCTCACTGCCCTGGGCAGCTTCTCTGCTAATTAGACCCCCACCCACCACCTTAAAAACAGCAATATGGGAAATGCTCTAACGTCTTTCAACAATTATTAAAGGAAAATGGAATAAAACTCAAGCGTATCTCATTAAATTAGACTTTTCTGACATATGAAATTGAGTTGTGCAAAAAGTCTTTTATGTTTTAACTGATAAAATGTGGCAAACCAACATGGGGTTTTATTTAAGATGAAACAATTGTTTGATGAATTCCATGACTTTTTCTGGAAGCTGAGGACTGAGTTAGAATTTTTTTGGCATTTTCTTCTACAAGACAATTTAGCGCCTCACACGAAATCTGAACTCTGTCGGTGATGCTGACACAACAAACACCCCGATGTGCGACACACTTCTTAAACAGAGGGTAGGTTTCTGTTCTCTGCTTGGGGGGTCTCTGACAGGTGAGGCCCTGGGAAGGTGAGGGGATACTCCTAAACCCCCGGAATGCATCTGAGTTTGCTCTGGAGAATGAGAGGGGGTCATCTGTTGTTGTTTGCATGAACAGCAGGATGGGTACAGAGGGATTCAGAAAGTTTTCAGGCCGCTTCACTATTTTTTGGTATATTGCAGCCTTGGGCTAAAATCATTTCAATTTATTTTTTCACTCAACAAGCAACGCTCAATAGACGGGAATGACTAAGTGAAAATAATTTTTGAAAACTTATTAAAAATTAAAAATGGAAATATCCCAGTGGTACACGTATTCAGAGACTCTTTTCTTAGTACTTTGCTGAAGTTCCTTTAGCAGCAATTCTATCCTGGAGTCTTCTTGGGTTTGACGCAGCAAGCTTTGTACACCTGAATTTGGGGACTTTCTATTCTTCTCTGCAGATCCGCTCAAACTCTGTCAGGTTGGATGGAGACCACCCGTGGTGGGCATTTTGCAGGTCAACCCAAGAGATGTTTGATTGTGTTCAAGTCCGGGCTATGACTGAGCAACTTGAGATGAACTCTCTCACACCCTCAGAATATCAGGATTAGAAAATGGTGCTTTTCTCAAATGAGATTCCACTTCTCCATCATCTTTTTGAGTTTTCTTGTCGCAATCGAAAAAGTTTTAGAACATCTCCATTTTTTTCCAGTTTTACTTCAGATTCAATCAGTTGAGTGACCTAAAATGGTGGAAAGGTAATCAGTAAACTGCCAGAGGTTTAAATTCAAAGTTTACGTTAGCAGAAAATGAAAAAAAAAGGAAATGCTGTGGTAACACCTTTGAGTCCGAATGTCCATCACTCTGTACAAGTCACCAACTCAAAGAACCCCAGACCATCACACTTCCTCTTCCATGTTTGACAGTTGGTGTCACAGACTTAGGAACCATCCTTTCACCAACTTGATGGCGTACAAACACCCTGAGTAATGGATTTTCTTCTGGTCTGCACTAGTCCACAGCTGGTATTTCAAGACCCTGTTTTGTCATTTAAGGAATGGCTTTCTTACTGCCACTCGCCCTGTCAAACCCGCAGTGGAAAGTCCTCCTCTTCACAGTAGAAACTAAGACTTTCTTTTTTCAACCTCCACCGTTAAAATATATTAAAATATAATAACATTGCTAAAATTAAAATTAACAACCTAATAATGTACAAAAATAGATTAAACTCTAAACCATTACAATAACTAACCTAATCAAGAAATTTGTTAAATGGTGCGACTCAAACCACCTTCAACTGAACACTAGCAAAACCAAAGAGCTGGTGGTGGATTTTAGGAGGCCCAGGCCCCACCCGGACCCCGTGATCATCAGAGGTGACTGTGTGCAGAGAGTGCAGACCTATAAATACCTGGGAGTGCAGCTGGATGATAAATTGGACTGGACTGCCAATACTGATGCTCTGTGCAAGAGAGGACTATACTTCCTTAGAAGACTGGCGTCCTTCAACATCTTCAATAAGATGCTGCAGATGTTCTATCAGACGGTTGTGGCGAGCACCCTCTTCTACGCGGTGGTGTGCTGGGGAGGCAGCATAAAGAAGAGGGACGTCTCAGGCCTGGACAAACTGGTGAGAAAGGCAGGCTCTATTGTAGGCACGGAGCTGGACAGTTTGACATCAGTGGCAGAGCGACGGGCGCTGAGCAGGCTCCTGTCAATCATGGAGAATCCACTGCATCCACTGAACAGGATCATCTCCAGACAGAGGAGCAGCTTCAGCGACAGACAGACTGCTGTCACCGTCCTGCTCCACTGACAGACTGAGGAGACCATTCCTCCCTCACACTATGTGACTCTTCAGTTCCACCTGGGGGGGTAAACGCTAACATTATTCAAAGTTATTGTCTGTCTGTATACCTGCATTTTTATCACCCTTTAATTTAATATTGTTTTTTATCGGTGTGCTGCTGCTGGAGTATGTGAATTTCCCCTTGGGATTAATAAAGTATCTATCTATCTATCTATCTATCTATCTATCTATCTATCTATCTATCTATCTATCTATCATATATCTATCTATCTATCTATCTATCTATCTATCTATCTATCTATCTATCTATCTATCTATCTATCTATCTATCTATCTATCTATCTATCTATCTAGTGCCTTACACTACCCCCCTTTCCTGTCCTGTCGAGGCCCACAGTTCCAGTCAGGTTAGCTCATTTTCCAATAACGACGTTTTCATTCCCTTCAAGATTACTGACAAGTCAGCAGCTCAGTGCAGTAAATCAGCAGATGTTTCCAGGTGGACTGGCACATGAATGCATGGCATGTACAGGTAACAATTTAGCGGTTTCACGGCGTAAACTCAAAAAGCCATCTAAACATTAAAGGAATTGAGGAAAAAGCTCACACGCCAGGTATTGTTTGAAAATTGCAGGAAGGCGCTGTGAAGTGAGAGCAATCTTTCTAAGTGCCAAGTTGAGAGAACAAAGACGCCTGAGTCGGCGGGGTGATTGAGCAAGCAGCCGCCTGTGGAGAGCAGTTTTAATATTTACATGTGATTTTGAAGGGATAATAGAAATGAATTCCAGAGCACAAACCATAATGGCAGTTTTTTGCACATCCTGTCCTACTCTGTCTGCCAGAGCTGAAGGTGTGCTAATAATAACTACCCTATTTTCAGGTCTACTTGTCTGTTGCAGCAACAAATCTGGTGTTCTGTAAGATTTGTTTTTTAGTGAAAAGAACAAAGAATGTTTAGTTGCAGAAGGTGATGGGTAGACACGCGGCTCTACGATCCTGAAGAGGTCTGATTGCAGAGTACAAAGAGCATGCTGGAAAATCAACTCTAATCAAAGTAGGCAGGGTAAATCTCAGAAAAAAAAAAGAAAAAGAAAAATCAAGTGCTGTTTAAGACTTTAGCACTCAGCGGCAGAAAATAAACACATACTTTGAAGTCCTACTTTGTTATTGTATGATTTTGGGCAGTTAGAATTATGTGAGCCCTCATAAATAAGTTATGATGGAAATATTAAGAGCTGTAGTTGTGATTCTGCCAAGTGAAAAAAAGGGAAGAAAAAGTCTGACAGCCAGACTAAACTAAAGGCCGTACTAACCATTCAAAACAAGAGCAGTTTTAAGGGGATTTAAAGATGATGTAGAAATGTAAGAAAAATCAGGCTGATATCCCACTACCTTCCTATGAGAAAGGAAGGATCAGATTAGATGACACCTTTTACTGCAGTGCAGCTGACATCGACCTGAAGGAGTTGGTCACTTCAGCACTCGAGGTGGCATTGAACAGATTTCAGAATTCTGTGAATGTTTCTGCAGGTGACTTCCTATCACAGTTTTGCTCAGAGGAGAACCTCCATGTAGACGTCATCTGAACCCTCTTAATGTAATTCAGAATCACAAGGCCAGCAACAACAAGGCACATTTCTTTACTGGGCTGGGTGGTTCCTTGTAGACCTTTTGCTTCCACTCAAGAGCAGCGTTAGGAGGTGGCAAGCGGGGCGACTGCTCCAGACCCCACACCTAAGGGGGCCCCACTTCTGAGGTCCGCGTGTCCCATTCGAGCGGATTTCTCAAGTTATATTCTCCATTATATATATATATATATATATATATATATATATATATATATATATATATATATATATATATATATATATATATATATATATATTTGAGATGCTTCTAAGAGAAACCTTTTTCAAATCCCTCTTCAAGGTCAAATTCCATACATGTACGTCTTTGAAAACATTCCATAGTCCGCCTTCATCGGCAGTATAATCCTAATTCCTAAAATAGGACTAGCCCACTAGTCGCTGGGTTGGCTTCTGTTTTGACTTGGGAACAACTGATGGCTTGTCACTTATGACTCATTCGTGTCCAGAGAGCCTGCCATTGTTTCTCAGTCGAGTCTTTGGTTCATTTTGCTACAGTAGGCCGAGTTGAAACAGTGCCGGGAGTGTTTGGTAATGGGATGTGCAGCAATGTTTTATTACTGTTTTAGCTGTAAGTAAGTGTGAGTGCTGTGCAGAGTGGAGGCAGGACCTCTGCGTTTTTTCCAATTAATTCTTGGGTTCGTCAGTGTTGTGTTCAATGCTTGTATGGACTGAGTGTTGGGTAGGGTCGTGGGGTCCAGCGGCTGTGAGGCATCTGAGAGAGATTCGCGGATCCTGACTTTGCTGATAATGCTGTGATCTTCGCAGAGTCAATGGAGGCTCTGATCGGGGCGCTCGAGAGACTGAGTGAGGAGTCTGAGTGTCTGGGCTTACAAGTGTCCTGATAAAAACCAAGATCCAGGCCTTTAATGACCTCTTGGGCACAGCCACCAGCAGCGTGTCTGTTTGCGGAGAGAGTGTTGACCTTGTTGAGAGGTTTACTTACCTTGGCAGAGACATTCATGTCTCTTGTGACCCTTCCTATGAAGTCAGTAGACGGATTTGGAGAGCATGGGGGGTCATGAGGTCACTGGAAAGGGGTGTGTGGCGCCCCTGACATCTCAACAAAAGGACGACGGTCCAAGTCTTCAGAGTCCTGGTGCTTCCTGTCTTGCTATATGGTTGGGAGACATGGACGCTATCTGGTGACCTGACATGAAGACTGGACTCCTTTGGCACTTTGGCCATATGGCGCATTTCCCGCATTTCCCGAGGGTGATCCGGCTCATAACATCCTCATTGTTGGGGACCCGAGTGGCTGGACCAGGCCAAGGGGTCACCCACGTAGCACCTGGCTGCGGCAGGTAGAGGGTCATTTCCGGAGGGTGTGACTGAACTGCGTGTCTGCCTGGAGGGTTTCCAACTGGGATCCTGAGCCATTTCATCGTGTGGTAGGTGCGGCAACGTGCTGTACCAGTGCATGCTCCCCAACTTGACTTGACTTGACTTAGCCGTATTGCTGTCGACGCCATGAGTGGAAGAGATTGTGGCACACTTTTTTAATAGATTATCTTCTTATATAATATAATATAATATAATATAATATAATATAATATAATATAATATAATATAATATAATATAATATAGTATCTGCGGTGTGCTGGTGCCCTGCCTGGGGTTTGTTTCCTGCCTTGCAGCCTTTGTTGGCTGGGATTGTTGGCAGGGCCAACAGACCCCTGTGACCCTGTGGTTAGGATATAGCGGGTTGGATAATATAATATAATATAATATAATATAATATAATATAATATAATATAATATAATATAATATAATATAATATAATAGTTCGCAAACCGTTTGACCTATTGACCTGAAATTTGGTACACATATATTACATAACGTCTACTATCTGCTTTCGGGGTGATGATTGACCTCCAAGGTTATTCCTCCTTTTATTTTATTGTAGAATCAAATCTTGGGAGTGGGCATCAGGGTGGCCATTAGGTGCATGCGTATGGGCACTGTTCTCATCCCTACCACCTTCGCCGTCACTTCCCCTTCCTCTTCATATCTTAAATCATTCTTAAGGCAGATTGAAGACTTAAGTGCCATCTTAAGTGAAAAATTAAGAAAAATGAACTAAGTAACACAAGCACTGACTTATCAGTTTTAACGTGATAAGATACTGCTAGGGTGCAGTAAAGAAGAGCAGCTCAGGAAGCACCATGCGCATCAACCGCTGAGCAAACGAATGGTAAACGTACAGAGAAAGAGGATAAAAACTAGGAATGTTCAAGTCAAGTGGATTCACTGCATGTTATCGTGCAGTGCGCTGTTACTGATATTGTTATATTTTAATAAAGTCTGCGTGTTATCTTGCAAAATTCTACTGAATACTGTAATAAGAAAATCCGGTGTATGTTAACATTATTTTTATTAAATTTGCATCCAAGTTTATACAATCCAAACATACCGGTAACAGTGTTTGACGTAACCGGCTCCACGTGGGGTTGGTCAGCCCTACGTCCCACACACCCCTAAGGCTACCTCTGATTCCACTTCATCCTGGAAACGGCTCTTAGCGTGTGAAAGACTTCCTAACTCATGGACTGATTTTATAAGGACTCTCGCTGCCAACGATAACACAAGCCTGTTCTCTTAATTTGTTAATCTCCGGCCTACCAAACATTCAAAGGTCTTTCAAACCAGCTCCATATACAAAGAACTGTTCCCAGAATGAAATGGTGCTTTGTCAAGCAAAAGTTCTATGAGGTGCCACACATCCCAATAAAGGACCACAAAATGGCGTTACACTAACCAGGATTTTTCAAAGTGTAGGGGAACCATTTTTACTGTCCACATGATAGTTCCAGAAAGAACCTTCATTTATTTAGATCAGTGGGATCCTACAGTGACTGGCCGTGAATAGATGGTAAGAAATTTGTGAAATATCATTGGCTCAGGATTTCAAAGACACTCTAACTGCTGTTCCATGCATCGGGACAGTTGAAGTGCATGGTGTGGTAAACCAAGAAGCTTTGACACCACAAAAAAGGTTGGAAGTTGGCTGCAGATACAAAAGTTGAGGAAATAATCTTTACAGATAATACAGAACTGAAACAACAGTACAGGTAAGGTGGCGTTAAAGTCAATCAGGAGGAACCGGAAGGGACATCATTGGAACCCGGCAGAATTTCTCATATTTGGTCTGCAGGGAGATAAGAGAGAGGATTAGCGCACTCTGCCACCCTCTGGTCTAACCGGAAATTACCTTTTTTGAGCCCTTTAGCTGCACGTGTGTGACAATAGATAATTGTAATCTTCCCCCAGTCAGCCAGAGGGCGCCGTCGACTATTTACTTTTCTCTTCCTCTCTCAGCCAACCAGAAGACTGACAACCTTGACACCTCTGACATCACTTCCTGTTTTCACCCTCCTGCTTCTGCCTCTTCCAACCAAGAACCTTTATCACCGGAATCAACGGCATCTTAGTCTTTCAGGAGACTTGCATTGTCTCACCGATTCTTTTCTTGTTCAACATGCTATTTTTTGAATATATCGGGTTAGCCTTCGTGGTGCCCTAAAGGTTTATTATCTCCTCTTGTCTCTTTGTTACACTGCATATAGTAACACATGCCAGGTTTAGGGTTTTCTTAATCTGGGGGAACCAGATGGAATTTCTCACATTTGGTCTGTGGGGAGATAAGAGAGAGGACTAGTGCACTCTGCCACCCCCTGGTCTAACCTTGAATTACCTTCTTTTGAGCCCTTTAGCTGCACGTATGTGACAATAGATAATTGTAATCTTCCCTCAGAAAGCCAGAGGGCGCCGTCGACTAATGGCTTTTCTCTTCCTCTCTCTGCAGACCAAAAGATTGACAACCTTGACACCTCTGATGTCACTTCCTGTTTCCACCCTCCTGGACCTGCCTCCTCCTACCAAGAACCTTTATCACTGGAAGCAATGGCATCTTAGTCTTTCAGGAGACTCGCGTTATCACGATGTTTCTTTCCTTTTTCAACACACTATTATTTTAATATACGGGGTTATCCTATATATAGGGTGTCCCAAACTTTTATTATCTCCTCTTTGTCTCTTTGTTACCCTGCATACAGAAACACATGCCAACTTTGGGGTTTCTTAATCTGGTGGTGTCCTGCTAGGTAGCTCACCACACATTAAAGATTTCAGGTTTCTTCTGCATATTAGGACATTTTGCAAAGCACAAAGAACCAACTTCATTTGCAGAAAACACTTTCTTGAATGAACTGGTGATTTGTCAAGCAATGACTCTTAAGAGGACTCATACAACCCAATGGAGAACCATAAGGTGCCCTTAAAGATCCAGCATTTTTGGGAGTGGACAACAGAATGAGAACATCTGAACTTGGCCTATGCAGAAAGAGTCCATTTAAAATCAGGAACCCATTTGTATTTCACCAATCAGCTATCATCCGTTCGTAGTTATTTATTATACTTGATGCAGATCTAAATAAATGAAGGGACTTTCTGGATCCTTCATGAGGAGGGTTCTTTTGGAAACTAAAGACATCGCCCTGAATGTCTTTGGACCCTTTATTTTTAAGGGTGTAGATGGTGTCAAATGAATAGACAAGAGCCGAAAAAGGTTTGGGGCAGCCTCCCGTATACTGCAAAATAATAAATTAGTTGTACAATTGTGTAAAGATTCAAGTCCAGAACAGAACTGACTTAAAGGAAGCGAAGATAATGCTTTTATGAAAAGGCAGAGGAAGTGACATCATTGGGGTCAGGGCCGGAAGTGGCAGCAACGTGGTCAGGACCAGAAGTGACATCATCAGGGGCGGAACCAGAAGTGATATCATCGGGGGCGGGGACAGAAGTGGTGTCATTAGGGTTGGGACCAGAAGTGGCGTCAACGTGGTCAGGACCATAGACATAGAATTACTGGACGCCGCATGACCAGCAGCATCGTATGTCAACGTTGCTGCCACATTGCGAGTGGCACTGCTGTGGAGTGAAGTAATGAATAATGTGCTGCTTGGGATTGTACAAACCACTATACACTCCAAACCAGATCCAGGGGGATTACATTTCATAGGTACTGTAAGGCTGAACATTTGTTTTGGTTATATTTGACCATTAGAAAATCATGTTTTATACAGTAATCTTAGCACTCAAGGTCACCTTACAATAAAATTAAACAACATTAGTAAAATTAAAAAAGAGAATGATAAATCAAAAAGCAATAATTAGCAAACAAACAAAGATAACTGGCAATAACAGTGCAAAATTCACAATTGGTATGCCAGTTTGAAACGGTAAGTTTTGAGGGCTGTTTTAAAATGTGTTATTGAATCGAGCTGATGAATATGAGAGGGAAGAGAATTCCCGAGTTGAGGAGCACAATGAGAGACGCTCGAGCTCCCATAGCACTGAGTCTGATGTGCGGTACAGAAAGTCGAGCTGCAGATGAGGATCTGAGTGAGTGAGAGGAGTGCAGGTCTGTAGGAGATCAGTGAGGTTGTGGAGAGCTTAAAATGTTAAGAGCGGTATTTAGTATTGTATTCAGTAGTGAACAGGGAGCCAGTGAAGTTAAGAGAGAGTAGGTGTGATATGTTCAGTGGATTTAGAACAGCAGGTTATTATCCTGGCAGCAGTATTTTGAAGAAGTTGTAAGCGATGGATACGTTTTTGTGGGATGCCAGATAGAATAGCATTACAATAATCTACATGGTGACTCGGGCATTAACCAATACTTCAGTACTGTGTTGCGTAAGAACAGGACGAAGTCTAGAAATGTTTCATAGATGGAAGAAGGCAGTCCGAGAAATGTTACTTACATGGGAGGAATTATTTAATAATAATAATTATTATTATTTAATAATTGCCATTATTAGTGTTGTGAACTTGAACCCGGACACAGACAGACGGACGTCATTAGTTCACCCAACACACCCTTTATTTACAATATTTACAGTATTTATGTGCACTCTTGCACCGTTCCCCCAATGTCCAGGGCACACAGTCCAATCGCCTTCTGGCCGCCTCCAGTCCTTTCTCCAGCTCCGTCTCTCTTCCACCCGACTTCCGCTCTCGACTGAAGGGAGGCGGCCCCTTAAATAGGTACCCAGATGGGCTCCAGCTGCTTCCCGGCACTCCTCCGCAGACACGCCCCAGTGTGGTGGAAGTACCAACACAGTGAATGGGGCGTCTATCTATAGACAGTAATCCCTCACTATATGGTGCTTCGACTTTTGCGGCTTCAGTCTATCGCGGATTTTATATGTAAGCATAACTAAATATATAACGCAAGTTTTTCACTGCTTCACAGGTTCTGCAGACAATGTGTCTTTTTACTTCCTGTACATGCTTCCTCAGTTGGTTTGCTCACTTGATTTCATACAAGGAACACTATTGGCGGATGGCTGAGAAGCTAAGCAATCAGAGCACGCAGTTAAGTTCCTGTGTGCTGAATGGCTCAGCGATTGAGCGCCGAATTCGTTTCTGCTGTGTTAACCAGGAAGTCTCATCTCGCTCATTCAGCATCAACGTGTTTCGCTGGGTAAAGAGTTAACTTTTGTGCTCTTTTGTGTTTATCTTTGTGCGTAGTCAAGCCCTTCATTATGGCTCCAAAACAATCTGCTCCTGCTACTGCTTCAGGGGCCGTGCCCAAGCGCCAACGGAAGATGTTAACGATTGCCAAAAAGGTAAAAGTTTTGGATATGTTGAAGGAAGGGAAAAGCTACACCGCTGTAGGACGCCATTACGGCATCAATGAGGCTATGATTCTTTTTATTTAAAAAGGAGGAAAAGAATATAAGATCTACAGCCGCAGTGTCCTTTAACCAGGGTACAAAATGAGTTGTGAGAGGATGTAATAAGGCGATAGTCCGGATGGAATCTGCTTTAGGGATTTGGATTGAAGAAGAACAATGGAGGTGCTACACAGTCGCCTGAAGAGGCTCCTTTAGAAGGGCTGTAACGCTCTCCTTTGTTGTGCAGTAAAATTAAACTCATTGTTATCGCACAAGTCATCGTGTCATTGTTGGTGAGTAAACATAATTAATTTTCTACTTACAGTACTTAGTACATGTACGTACATTTAGTGTCACTGTACACACATTTTACTGTATACAATTTTTCTTGCATTGTACGTATTTATTGCTGGTGGCCTGTCTATCATAATGGCTGTAACATATGTGATATCAGAGACCCTCAATATCTTTAGAATTATATTTAAGTTTTACTGTATATAAACAGTGTGTTTACATACATAATTTCAATGAATCTTACCTAATATCTAAGAGAATACAAAGGGATTATGCTGTATAACTCTGGGGGAAATATTTATAAACAGTGTGGGAGAGTTTATAAGGGCTTAAAATATATAAAAATAACCATACAAACATGGTTTCTATTTTGCGGAATTTCATCTATCGCGGGGGGGTCTGGAACGCAAATTCGAGTAGGGATTACTGTATGGCTATGGTCAGGACCAGAAGTGATGTCATCGGGGGGGGTGGGACCGGATGTGACATCATCGGGGTCAGGTGGGAATTTACTGTAACTGGTCTGCAAAGGAAAGAGAGGAAGGATTAGTGCCCTTCGCCACCCCCAGTCTGGTGTGGAATTACCCTCATTTGGGCCCTTTAGCTGCCTTCCATGCGCACGTGTGTGACGATGGTTATTTAGAACAAGAACAGTGAAAAGAAAACTAAAAAAAGAAAGTAAAGAAGCAAAAGACACTGCTTTCATGAAAACCATACTCGACATAACCAAAGAACTGTCACATTACACATTATTTCTCATCACTTTCATTGTTGGGACCTCATTTGGGTACAATTTGACTTATTTTCACTTACACATTTATTATCACAGGTCACGTGACTGAGATCGTCGCACTTGAGATGTAACCGAAAGCTGGTATTAATGCGGCCACGGCATAAGTCAAGATCATCTTTCAGTTAAGTCATCCTTCCTTAAGATGGCTGCTTATGATTCTTTCCTCAAGAACACAAGAACATGTTCTAATGCTCTCATGTTCAGTTGGATAAAAACATAAGCTGCCATCTTAGTTTCTATCTAAGTAGGCCAAGTGTTAGGTTCATTTCAGGTCCGTTCAGACTCTTTGTCTTTGACTTTCGAGTTTTGGTTTGCCTCAGTGCTTTGGTAGCTCCATATATTTTTTGTCCTTGCCTGGCTTTGACTACGGTTTGGTTTCACATTATTATCTCCTGGTTCTTTCGCCTTTCGCATAAATGAACCAAAACAATGATTTGAAGAACCTCTTTGAAATCCTGCAGTTAAGACTGATGAGAGCGTCTTTACAGTAGTCAGAAGGAGGCTAACATTGCCTATTCTAACAGCCTTAGCTGCAATGCGCAGTCAGATAATGCAGCCATAGACGTGATCAATACTGCTGTTTTGTCATAGAGGTGTCACAGAGGGGCTCCATTTCTCCTGTAATATCACCGGTTTAACTTCTACCTGTTTATCTCTTAGCCAGGCTGCACTCTGTGATATTGTTCACTGGCACTGATCACAGACAGACCACTTATCAAGAACTTTCTCAGAGACGTGCATGTGAAGCAGTTAGGCCAGGGAGTGGGTTCATCTTTCAATTCACTCATCATAAATCTAAAGCATAAAAGTTCCTAACAATGTGGCCTAAAGCTGAAGCAAAGCAATTAAATAAGGGTGTGGCAGCTCCCCCAAATACAACCTGGATAGACAGCAGCACTTCTCAACGAAGGCTAGACACCCCTCAGGCGGAAGACTCCTTGTGTTAAACGGTGAACAGGTCCGTCTGTCAGGCAGGCTATGGCTGGGTGGGACCCCAGACCATCAAATTGCCCTGATATTTATATCTTTTTCATTTATCCCTAGACATTCCTTGAGCGTCAGAGAGTAGGTGCTGACACCCTTCATTTGCTGCTCTTTGACGCCTTGACTAATCCCATCCAGCTCCTTCTTTTCTTCTTAAATCATCCATTAGTCAATTTTCTATCCTTGACAGCAGTCATACAGAATGTACCTCATGCTTTTACTCCTTCAGCCCATGCTGACCCCAAATACTCCCCTATAACGGTTCTAGCTGGTCATGCAGCAAGCCAAGCTGCTGAGATCATATAATAGAGCAAATGCTAGGAAAAGGACATTTAACCCTAAACTTTCCTTAGTTTTGCTTCTTTTTCTTCTTCTTCTTCTTTCAGTTGCTCCCATTAGGGGTCACCACAGCAAATTATCATTTCCATATCTTCCTCTGTTACACCCATCACCTGCATGTCCTCTCTCACCACATCCATAAACCTCCTTTTAGGCCTTCCTCTTTTCCACTTACCTGGCGGCTCTATTCTCTGAATATACCCAGCATCTCTTCTCTGCACATGTCCAAACCAACGCAATCTCACCTCTCTGACTTTGTCTCCCAACCATCCAACCTGAGGTGATCCTCTAAGGTCCTCATTTCTAATCCTGTCCATCCTCGTCACACCCAATGCAAATCTTAACACCTTTAACTCTGCCACCTCCAGCTCTGTCTCCTACTTTCTGGTCAGTGCCACCATCTCCAACCCATGTAACATAGCTGGTCTCACTACCGTCCTGTAGACCTTCCCTTTCCTGATATCCGTCTGTCACAAATCACTCCTGACACTCTTCTCCACCCATTCCACCCTGCCTGCACTCTCTTTTTCACTTCTCTTCCACAGTCCCTGTTACTCTATACTGTTGATCCCAAGTATTTAAACTCATCCACTAGAATATAGTTTTATAACTCTTGCATTATGTGTTGTCAAATATAAGCATTTTGGGGACTGCTGAAGAACTTTGATGATGGTAATTCTCCTCCGGACCAGAGGTTTGCACTGTTACCTAATGCCTTTTCTTCTCCTCCCTCTGCAGGATGAAAGATTGACACCCGAATCCAACCTCTGATGTCACTTCCATCATATGCCATCCTGGACCCACCTCTTCCTGCCTGGATCCCATATAAGCTTCTCCTACTCCACTTCACCTTAGCCTGATCTTGAGGTTCCAATCTGGAAAGACCCAATGATCATACTGCGTTTTTTTCGCTTTTGCTTAATTAAGTATTAATTTATTGCACACAGAGGGGAGCCACTTCCACCGCCACCAATGTGTAGCACCCGTCTGGATGATGCAATGGCAGCCATTTTTGTGCCAGTACGCTCACCACACATGAGCTCTTAGGTGGTGAAGGAGTGAGAGATAGATGGCCAGTTAGAGACTGGGGATGGTTAGGAGGTCAGAATGACTAGGCTGTGATTAGCAATTTAGCCAGGACAGCAGGATAAACCCAAATATTTTTGAAAGAAACCCAGGGACCTTTAATGACCACAGAGAGTCAGGACCTCGGTTTTGCGTCATCGCCATATTTACTGCCCAGTGTCCCCATCACTGCATTGGGATCCCCCTGCTGGCATCACCAACACCTCTTCAACCAGCCACCAAAGCTTTTTCCTAGATGGTCTCCCATCCAAATACTGGCCAGACCTGAACATGTTTAGCTTCAGGTGGATGACTTCTTCTGAAGTGGAGGTGGTATGGCTGCTTCTTCGAATATACAGGGATCATGAAGCTGTACCAATGCTTTCTGATGTGTTTTGTGTCAGCCTTACAGTGCCTAATTAATGCATGCTTAAGATACACTAAACACACAGCCCACCACCACATCAAATATAGAAAGCAATGAGGACACTGTTAGAGATAAGAAGCACGAAACAGTGACAAACCTGCACGAAGTGTCCCCATTCCAGTCTTTTGTTTAGTAAAAACATGCCACCCCAAAATGCTCAGCTACAAACATTAGGACTGTTTAAGTAATATTTGTTAACATTACCTTCAGAAGAAAGTTAACTTCCTCCTGATGTGATATTACACTCATCAGTCACTGTAGTTTGTTAAGTTCATTGTAAAACACTAATGAACAAAAAAGGAAGGTGACGTTAACCCAATGTAAAGTTTTGCATTGTTCTCTTAGTTCAATCCCTGTACCTGATATTTTGGTAATTTGTTAAATTAAATTTATGATTATTTATAGAGCCTGTCATGGACCTAAATAATGAAATGTTTGTGGTCATTTGAGGAAATTATGGCTTGTGTCACAAGATAAATGTTGAAGCGCCAAACCCGTCATTCCTGTTTACTTCAATAGTCCAAACAAAAGTAACGTGTAAGGACTTAATAATCAACAAAAATAATACCACTCAACTGGGCTCTTTATAAAAAGCAGAGTCAAGGTATGAAGGAGCTCCATCGCCTTGTTCCCCCACTCGATGAGTGACACCTCCTTCTGGGTGGCTGTGCTTTTACAGTCCAGGGACCAGAAGGGGCGGAATCAGGTACCCTAACTGGGTGGTTTCTCAGCATAGTGAAGGAAAAGGAAGTCTACACAATTAGCAGCAGCGCCCCTTCTTGGTCCAAGGTGGAATTATATATCTGGGAGGAACCTGGAGGGTGATCATCTCATGCACATGCATGACATGGTTCTTTACGGAAATAAATATCGTTCCCTGGTGGAAATACTCTTACCAACGAACTTTTGGTTCTAAATGGTGTCATGCATGTATGTTAGAGGGTTATCCTCCGAGTTCCTTCCAGGTATGTGGTACCAACTTCGACTAAGAGAGAGTATTTTAGCTGTTACTAACTATCTTGTCTTCTTCTTCCTCCTCATTGCCGATAAACCACCCAATAAGAACAACTGAGTCTATCCTTTCCAGGCCTTGGGCCATAAAAGCTCAACCAATTGGAAGGAGGTGTCACTCACTGACCTGGAGAACGAGGAGATGGAGTGCAACTGACTGCACCCCTTCTGCTCCCTGTGCCATAAAAGCACGGCAGCCCAAATGACGAGAGAAAAGGAGCTTCTTGATCACCTGATGGCAGACGACGCAGTCACAGTCATTCTAGCCACGTTATTCTGGTGGCAACAGTTGTGCTTCATTTTCATGACATCAAGTGTTTGTTTTTTGTTTGAACCGTTAAGTAAATGGGGATGGCCAGGTTGGCGCCCCAAAATGTATTTTTGTTTCAGCCTGTCATTACATCTAATGACTACAAAGGCCTCTCCATTTCTATGGGAAAGGCACTATATAAATAAAATGTATTATGATTATTATTATTACTTTCAACCACTGAGAAAATCCACAATCTATCTATCTATCTATCTATCTATCTATCTATCTATCTATCTATCTATCTATCTATCTATCTATCTACCTTATCCTGCCTATTACAGTAAAATTAAAATCTATCTATCTATCTATCTATCTATCTATCTATCTATCTATCTATCTATCTATCTATCTATCTATCTATCCCAAAAACCTAAAAATTATAAATTAAAAAAAAAAACAATTGATCATCTATTTCCCAAAGGTTTGAACTCTAATAATTGCTTTTGTCAATTTATCTTCTACTTGAAGGATGTTTTTGGAACTGTCCCCACAATAATATCACAGGCTGGTGGCACTTGCTCACATTCATAACCACACTTGCACTCTCACATGCTGGCCCAGTAAAATGGGTTCCCTTTCCGCAGACTCTTATTTTATTTTTGGTTCATATTTCTATCTCCACCCAAAATAAAACTCCAGAACAGAACGAGAAGTCTCAGCCGTTTTAATTATTTTTAGAAAAGCAGTAGGACATTTCTTGAACTGTTTTTTTTATAAAATTAAGGCATCCCTGCAAGGCTGATTACTTGAAGCTGCTACTGTTTTGGGAATCCATCCAGTCTTATATTTTCCAGTCTTGCTTTTTCCAATATTGTGTAATAGGGGAGTGAAGCCTATATGGATAAAAAAGGAGCAAGAATGTCACCATGGGTGTCACAGGGTATATTCACACTCAGCTAATTAATCTGAAAGCATGTCACTGAAGTCACAGTTCCTGCCTGGTGGAAACTGTCATAAAGACTGGGAAAAACTTTGAGACTCCTCAGTGAAAACATGCCAGTCGTTGACTACAGGGTTTCTTCTAACTACACTCACTGGCCACTTAATTAGGTACACCTTGCTAGTGCCGGGTTGGACCCCCTTTTGCCTTCAGAACTGCCGTAATTCCTCATGGTGTTGATTCAAAAAGTTGCTGGAAACATTCCTCAGGGAATGACATGATAGTATCTCACAGTTGCAGCAGATTTGTCAGCTGCACATCCATGATGCAAATCTCCTGTTCCACCACATCCCAAAGGTGCTGTATTTGATTGAGACCTGGTGACTGTGGAGGCCATTTGAGTCCAGTGAGCTCATTGAAGAAGTAACCAGTTTGAGATGATCTGAGCTTTGTGACATGGCGTGTTATCCTGCTGGAAGGAGCCATCAGAAGATGAGTATACTGTGGTCATAAAGGGATGGACATGGTCAGCAACAATACTCAGGTAGGCTGCGACATTTAGTTGGTACTAAGGGGCCCAAAGTGTGCCAAGAAAATATCCTCCACACCATTACATCACCACCACCAGCAGACTGAACCGTTCATACAAGGCAGGATGGATTCATGCGTTCATGTTATTAATGTCAAATTCTGACCCCACCATCCGAATGTCGCAGCAGAAATCAAGACTCATCAGACCAGGCAGCATTTTTCAAATCTTCTGTTGTCCAATTTTGGTGAATTGTAGCCTAAGTTGTCTGTTCTTAGCTGATAGGAGTGGCACCCGGTGTGGTCTCCTGCTGCTGTACCCCTCTGCTTTAAAGTTTGATGTGTTGTCTGTTCAGAGCTGCTCTTCTTCACACCTCGATTGTAATGAGTGGTTAATTGAGTTACTGTTGCCTTTCTATCATCTTGAACCTGTCTGGCCATTTTCCTCTGATCTCTGGCATTAACAAGACCCAGAGAAATGCCGCTCACTGGATAATTTCTCTTTTTCAGACCATTCTCTGGTTGTGAAAATCCCAGTAGTTCAGCAATTTCTAAAATACGTAGACCAGCCCATCTGGCACCAAGAACCAGGCCACTTTTAAAGTCACTTAAATCATCATTTGTCCCCATTCTGATGCTGTGTGGTGTGGCCGCTGGCACACCAGGAATGTTCAGCAGCCTTGCTGCCAGGATGTCATCGTGTGGCGGGAGGTGGCAGTGGCAGTCACGGTCATTGTAAGTGGAGGTCCACTCAGGTGAGCATTGCCATAGGTACATCAGCTACATGATCCTGTTCAGTACCACGATCAGCTGATGCTGGTACCTCACGTTTGTTTTCAATCACATGTATCAAAATCGCAGTCTGACAAGTCAGAGTCCAATTCAGCGATAACATGTCAAATGTCGTCCATGGGGTATTATTTCTTGCCAGATGCCAATTCCATCTTTGCCGTTGTTTTCTCCTTGCTACTCACGCAAGTACAGGGAATCTCGATCAAGCCAAAGAAACTAACTTTCCTTCTAGCAAAGAGAGTCCAACTAAAATGTAATGGCGTGTTTTGTGTCACCGTTTACAGTTGATTACCGCCGTTGACTCCTCCTTTTGACGCAAATCAACATCCACCCTGAAAGTGTTAATATCACATTACTTATATTTCTGAACAAATGACTAACAAACACAAATGCAGTATGCACAGCCAATCAGCAGCTCTAGTCAGGGTATGTTAAACTGAAGTTGTGAGTCTTTAGCCTGAGACTGAAGGGGCATCTCTTATAGTAGCAGGCAGACCATTCTACAGCTTTGGGGCCCTGTAACTAAAACTCGACCTCCCACTGTTATTTTATTAATCCTTGGAATCATAAGCAGACCGGCATCTTGAGATCTTAATGTGCGCTCTGGTTTCTAAGTCATGATAAGTTCAGATATGTAAGCTGGACCTCGGCTTTATGTGTTAAGAGGAAGATTTTGAAATCTGCCCTAAACTTAACCGGGAGCGAGTGTAGGGGTTTAAGAACTGGAGTTATGTGTTCATACTTTCTAGCTCTTGTAATATTTCTTGTAGCAACATTTTGAATTAACGGAAAGCTGCATAAAGAACGATTTGAACAGCCGGTGATCACCACATTGCAGAAGTCAATCCTGCCATCAATAAATGCATGAATAAACTTCTCAGGATCTTTCAGTATTCTCAGCACACAGGCCTTTGGGGTCCCCGTGATCAGGATGAGAGTAGAACAAGTGTGGTTCCCAATCCCAGCTCGTCTCTGGTCTGTTTAAGGTGAATCCATCATCCAGGTGTAGAGAGAAGCATCCTGACCCAGGTTGCCCCATTTATTGACAGGTCGCATGGGGGATTATGGCATCAAATGCAGGATGTGGTAGTTCAGCCCTTGAACACAGACAGACAGACCACAGATGTCCAAAAACACACATGTTTAATTTCCTTTACATGTTTACAACACAACACAATGCACTAAACAGCCACAAATTGCTCACAGTCCCTTTTTCCCTTTATTCTCTCTCAGTTCTTCTACCACCTCTACTCCTCTCCTCACAAGTTCCGTCCTCTTCCTCCTGGCTCCAGCTCATCTAATGGAGCGAGGTGGCCCCTTTTATAATGCCATGGATGTGCTACAAGTGCTCCATGATGCTCTTCCGCCATGAGCCCCAACAGGGTTGAGCATCTAAGCTCTGATCCTGTGGCCCTAATGCAGACCGGGGCGGCTGCCCTTTCATGGCCCAGGAAAGGTATTGTCCCTCTCCCGGTCCTTCCTGATGCCCTGGCTGAGCATGATGCCCAGCCGTCCACCACAAGGGCTAAAGTACCCAAATAGGATCCTCAGGTTGAAATTTATTGCTGTTTTAAGTGTGTCAAAATCTTTTGGAGTGCAAGTGAGACTGCATCCTCTGCGACTCCTAGAATAACCCAGCTACAAGGGCTGCACAAACCAGTGTGTTTCTACGTGGTGGTCCCAAGCTTACATCAGGAAGGGCGTCTGGTGTAAACATTTGCCAGATCAATATGCAGAAAACAATACAGATTTCCATTGGTCGAGGCCTGAGTTAACAACAGTGGCCACCAGTACTCTTAGCTAACAGGGTACTGGTGGAAATTGGACTACTGTTGGCTGAAGAAGAAGAAGAAGTAGAGGAAGGCACATCCAGTTCAGGGGGAGAAGACAAAGGTAAAAAGAGTGGTAGTGAGGGTAGGAACTTTGAATGTTGGTAGCATGACTGGTAGGGGGAGAGTGTTAGCCGATATGATGGAGAGAAGGAAGGTTGATATATTGTGCATGCAAGGGACCAGATGCAAGTGGAGTAAGGCCAGGTGGATCAGAGGTGGGTTCAAATTGTTCTACCATGGTGTGGATGGGAGGTGGTGGTGGAGAACCCTAACGGGAGGAGCTGAAAGAAGAAAAAGAAGAAGAAGAGGTGTGAGATCACTGAACATACAGTCATTTAAACACTTCGCTACTGACTACTTGGGCACTGGAGTGATGGTAGAGGATTCACGGCATCCTGGAAGAGCAGCGCATTGTAGCAAGATGTTCAGTATGCTAGCAAACGCTTCTCCAGGCTGATTTACACAGACATTTAATGTCCCCCCAAACTCTCCATCAGGATCCTCTGCCTGTTTCATTAATACACCAATAAGACACATATATGCACATGCAAAATTTACCAAGTAGGCATTTGGTCCAACTGTTGATACATGGTATCTTATTAAAACCCAAAAAATAATTACGTGGGCTTATTTTAAAGTCAACTGATACTCACATCTGAGCAGGGCAAGTCAATCAATTAAATGGAAAACTCTAATAAGAGAAAGTATTTGACCACTTAAATTCAGAAAATGTTTAGAACGTGTGAACAGTAGGGGCCGCCACTGAGCCCCCGAACACACGACACACAAGACCCAACACAACTCCTAGTTCAAAATAAAGGATTTATCATCCACATGGCTCAGCTGTGACATTTGACACAGCCAATATACAAATTAGGGTGGTGCAGGGAAACAGGAAATTTTCAATTGACGTTCAACTCACAAATAAACACATTACAAAATTCATTTAATGATGAAATGTATCGTACAAGATATGTAAGTAATGATGGTAATCAATATTTATTCAATATTCATTTTATGTTTTGAAGAAAACATCATGAAAGTATTGTCCATTTCTCTGTACACATTCTGACAGTCCGTTGTGGAAATTCTGCATTGCTTGACGTAACACGTCAAGAGGAATGCCAGCGATTTCCTCTTCAATCCTCCATTTTAGATCAGCAATGGTTGCAGCACGTGTACAGTACACTGGGCTTTTAAGATGTCCCCACAGAAAAAAAAAATCTCAAACAGTGAGATCTGGGTATCTCAGAAACCATGAAATGACGCGCCTTCCAAACAATCATTGAATAACTGCCATCAATTGGCAGTATGCAAAAGGGTGCCACCTGGGGACTTCTTTTATAAGGCTGAACCCGTTTCTTTCAAATTACGCACTGTGATGGATGTCCGGCAAGAGTTGTATGCCCTCACCCCCAGGCCACCAGGAGGAGCTCTCCCGACAGCATGGACTTGCCCTGAGTTCCAGCAGGGCCTCATGGACTTTGTAGTTTTTATACACAGCCCTGCTGGATACCTTGGGGACCACAAGGAGTCGCTGTAGCGAGGCTCGTAGACTCTTATGTGCCCTAAAACCTGGAAGTGCATCCTGGTCACGTGAACGGGAGGAATGACATACTTCCAGGTTGAAGAGAAAGACTTTTACCCTGACCCGGAAGTGGTAAGGACTTGTGGACGGTGGGGCAGGAACACCTCCGGGTCATGGGGTATTAAAGGACTCTGGGAAAGCCCAGTCACTGAGCTGAGTTGGGAGGCAGGGTGGCTAAGCATCTGGGAGTGGAGGATTGGTTTATTTGTGATTTGGGTTATTGTTATTGGAGAATTGTGGAGAGCAGCGTGTTTTGTACACTTTATTATTATAATAAATCTTATTATTGGACTTTTACTTGGTGTCTGACGAGTGGTCTGAGGGTTCAAGGGTGTGAGAGAGCCCTAATCTGTCACAGCACCCATGTTGTAATCGATGATGATCATGACGTCCTAACTGGTGATGCGCAGCAGTCACACTATCACCATTCTTATAGATAAATGTCTATGTGTGGAAGTGTATGTGTCTGACACCGGAAGTGAGAGGTGGAGTCGGGGTAAAGGATCCGCCTCCAAGAAAAAAGAAAACTCGCTTAGCCACTAACAACACAAGCGAGGTGAGAGCGCCAGCAAAACGAAACTTCTGAAGAAAGACCAAGTCGCTTAGCCGCCAACATCGGCAAAACGGTATCCCTTTTACTTTTCCTCCTTCCGCTAAATCACAAAAGAAACAAGCACATCAGCAAAACGAATCCTCCTAGGCGAGAGATGCCCAGAATAGTTCCTTTCAATCACCTGACATCTCTACAGTTCAGTTTTTTTTCTGATGATTTCAATAATTTCTAGGACCCCGAGCTTTTTACAGCACAGGCTTACACGGCTAGTTCTAATATAAGACTTCCACAGTGAACGCTCGTTGCGCTCCACTCCACTGCTCCATTATAACTAATGGCAAGGGGTTCTAAATGAGGCCACATTGGTCCCAAACAACTGCCAACGCCCCAGGGTCACCAACACCTGGGTCCAAAATTTGCCATCCCTACACCACCCTGTACTTGCTCTTTTGCTCACCAGCTCACTCTATCCCACCTTTTATTGATAGATAGATAGATAGATAGATAGATAGATAGATAGATAGATAGATAGATAGATAGATAGATAGATAGATAGATAGATACTTTATTAATCCCAAGGGGAAATTCACATAATCCAGCAGCAGTATACTGATACAAAGAAACAATATTAAATTAAATAGTAATAAAAATGAAAAGAATTAAAATAAAATTAATGTTCGCATTTACGAGTGTCGCCCACTGCCTCCCGACTCTGATTCCCCGATGTGAGGCAGTAGACTCTCGTTTAAGCTGGGCACAGGAATGCTTCTGGTTTTACACCCCGTTTCCCAGTAAGCACTTCTGAGCAGTAAAGAAAGTAGAGAGGTCCCCTTACAACAGCTTCCAAGGGAACTTGAAAGGACTTCAACTCCCAAGGACCCCTTTGGCCGTCCAAACTGGGCCACCACACGTGGACTGCTGCCACCTTCTGTATGGCGGTTGGAATTGCTCACAATTTCCGGCTTCTGCTCAGCCACCCATTTTTTTACACCGATTGGGCACAAAGTTATCTTTTCTTCCAGCCGGCCAATCCATTTGTTGTTTAATTTTGGCCTCCCATCTAGGTAATAATCCACCCTCCTTCATGGCTGGGACGTCCATTCTCCTCCTACTATTGAAAACAAGTATCCATGGTGGTCCTGCAAGAACTGCGTTAGACATTAGTAGTATCATTTCTCAAAAATTGATGCTTGAAGTAATTAAGGCACCAGACACTCATTTACTAAAAAAAGAAATTAAATACTATAATACACAAAGTAATTCTGACTATAGGGGTGGGGTTGGGGGTTATCTTCTGCATGATTCATGTATTTGTTTTTTTAACTAATTACTGGAAAATTAAATTTCAGGCTATGTCTTAATTGCCGTCACTGTTCTGCTATGTTAATATAATCCATTCTGAAATGCAATTTCTCCTAAAATCAACCGTAAAATTGATGGTATTTACTCTGACTGTAGCCTAAGCACTCCTCTGTAAGATTCAGGTGGAACTAAAGATTAATAATAGATTATATTTTGTAATTTTACTTGAGAAGGATTTCACCATGTGCCGCACATGACGCTGCGAGGATCAGACGCGTTTTTTCACAGCTCAAGGCTCCTGAATTCTTTTCCCTGTCAGGTCACTGTTTGGATTTTCCTTTTGCGTCTCCTTGGATTATTTCCAGGTAGTACAGTTTTCTCCATAAGACATGTTAGATTAATTAGTAACTAAAAGTTTCACCACTTGTGCGTTTGTGTGTGTGTGTGTGTGTGAGGCACAGCTATTTCGGGCCTTGTGTCCTTTCCTACCGGTACAAGCTGAAATGGAAAAAATGAGCTCAGAAAATGAATGGGCGGCACGCTTCAAAATATGATAGTAAAAGTCTTTCAGGCAAGGAAAATGGGGAAGACCCTTATCCAGCAGTGGTCAGTCGCAAGAGTGGCGTTTGGGGTTGGCAAGTGGGGCAACTGATCCAGGCCCCTGAGCCTAATGGGGCCTCGCTTTTGAGGTCTATGTGTCTGGTTCAAGTGGATTTGTGAGGTTATATGCTCCAGTATATATATATATTTATTTGGGGCGGCACGGTGGCGCTGCTGCCTCGCAGTTAGGAGACCCAGGTTCGCTTCCCGGGTTCTTCCTGCATGGAGTTTGTACAGTATGTTCTCCCCGTGTCTGCGTGGGTTTCCTCTAGGTACTCTGGTTTCCTCCCACAGTCCAAAGACATGCAGGTTAGGTGGATTGGCGATTCTAAATTGTGCCTTGTTTGTGTCTGCCACCTGTGTTGGGCTGGCGCCCTGCCCAGGGTTTGTTTCCTGCCTTGAACCCTGTGTTGGCTGGGATTGGCTCCAGCAGACCCCCGTGACCCTGTAGTTAGGATATAGCGGGATGGATGGATATATTTATTTGAGATGCTTCTAAGAGGAACCCTTTTAAAATCCCTCTTCGCAGTCAAATTCCGTACATGCACGTCTTTGAAAACATTTCATAGTCCACCTTCATCGGCCGAAAAAGGTCGCCAGTATAATTCCTTCCTGAAATAGGCAGGGTTGGCTTCTCCTATCTATAGAAAAAGACATTGCATCCAGATTAGACTATGAAGATGTCATCGACAATTTTTCTAATTGGAAGGCAAGAAAAGTGGATTTTCCTTTCTGAACCTGAAAACCGGAAAGAGATTTCATGATGATAACTCTACGTTAATTTCACACTTCTTGTCGAAACACTGAAACTCACAATTTATTTGTAGGCCATAAACATCCATCCATCCATCCATCCATTATCCAACCCGCTATATCCTAACTACAGGGTCACCGGGGCCTGCTGGAGCCAATCCCAGCCAACACAGGGTGCAAGGCAGGAAACAAACCCACCACAGGGCCATAAACATGTCCAAATATTAATGCCCAGAAACATGTATCGCTAATGCTAACTGGCTGAGTTATGACTATGACATCCTGGCTCCAGCAGACCCTGTAGTTAGCATAATGGATGGATGGACATCCTGCATATTGAGACTCCGAGTATTCTTGCACTTTGGGTACTTTTTTAGAAGAGGCCCTGCTAATTTCCACCTGACACCGCATTGCATTTTGCACTGTCGTGTTATTGTCATGATTTATGAATTGCACTATTTCAGTAGATTATATCATTATATTTTGACTAGGGGGTTGGCCCCTTGTTTAATTCGCTTGGCACCCCTAGCACTACGCGCCAGCCACTTCGCGTCTCTACCACTCGCTTTACGAAAAGGGGGGCTGAATGCACCCCAAGGAGATGTGGTCGCTCCTCCGAAACCCCCTCTTAAACGGTCATACAATGGGAAACAAATGCAGTTTTTTTCAAATGGCTCCATTTCCTTATCAGAGATACCTTTGGTAACCTCCCAAACATCAGAATCTCCAGCAGTGAAAGCTTGTTACCTATGCAGGACCACCAATGTCACCCTCCAACACATGCTGTCTGGCAGTAGAATCTCTCTGGCGCAAGGACGGTCCAGATTGTGGAATGACCAGGTGCTCAGGATGCTGGCAGTAGTACTGGAGAAAGGATGGCTTGATGCCAACCACGAGAGCCCACCAGCAAACCAGCAGATCTATTTCCTTAGGGAGGGAGAGCCCACAGATAACTCGAGCAGAAGGCCAGCACCAAAGCTTCTGGCTACAGTAGCACAGAGAAAGATGGCGGTGGACCTGGGCAGGTACTGTGTCCTGACAAGGTGCTGTGGGCTGCAGCCATAAACTCTGTGCCACTGGTTGAGCTGACAGTGAGCTGCTTACTGCTCTGACACCAGGAGATGTTCTGGAATAAGGGGTGAAACATTAAGAAATGGTTGTCCTTAGCGGATGACCCTGCAGGGCAGGCGTAGAGGTGAGAAGGAAAACATCTGCCTGTGTATGTGAGATTTCATCAAGCTTTTGGAAGTCATGAGCTTAACAAACTGAAGACATTTTGTTTTGGGGATGATGTCATAAAATTTGTCTTCATGCTAGCAGCGGAATCAGGCCAGTCCTTGTCACTCCAGAGAAGCTGCTTAAGGACTCTGAAACAAATTTAAACGGAAAAACGGACGTCAAAATGGTACATGGTAACGCTGGGCAAGATTTTGCTTCCCAAATGGTAATACTTAAAAATTAGGACCAGTCAGTCCTCAAGTAGAGTGACAGAGGGACACTGGGGTACAATCAGATCAACACAAAGACTTACTTTGACACCCAAAATGGTCCCAAGGTGGGGAATATGTAGAGGTTGCCCCTCATGTTTGGCGTTGTCATTTACTCTTGATCGTTTCTCTCTCCGCTTGACTGTGTTGGAGGTGAGATCTGCACCTATAAGGGAGAAGATATACTGTGGATTGGCCAATGGGAAGGACAGGAAGTTGGTTGCAAGAAACAGGAAGCCCCTAGCAGAGAAGAGGTGTTCAAACATCAGAGGAACTCAGCAATTAAGGGAAGAGAGAAGCTTTTTAGGCTGGAGGAAATACAAAGTTCTAGGATGGAGGTCTGCTCTACACCATCCAGAGGTGGATACCTGATGTGGTGCAGCAAGTGTGGAACATCCATCCATCCATCCATCCAACCCGCTATATCCTAACTACAGGGTCATGAGGGTCTGCTGGAGGCAATCCCAGTGAACAAAGGGCGCAAGGCAGGAAACAAACCCCAGGCAGGGCGCCAGCCCACCACAGGGCGCACACACACACACACACACCAAGCACACACTAGGGACAATTTAGAATCCCCAATGCACCTAACCTGCATGACTTTGGAATGTGGGAGGAAACCCACACAGACACGGGGAGAACATGCAAACTTCACGTAGGGAGGACCCGGGAAGCGAACCCGGGTCTTCTTACTGCGAGGCGGCAGTGCTACTTACTGCGCCAAGTGTGGAACAGTCGGTGCGAATTAAAAGTGTTTTTATTATCTTCTATACGACATTGAATCGAGCTTCATTTGATTATGGATTAAATATATAAGTGGGATTGATATGTGTGGCCTTGTTTTGTGCTTGTCTTGTGTTTGTGAATTGTGAGGGCATGTGCTGGTCTTGTGTGTTGGGTCATTGGTTTGATTTCAGTGTAATCACAATGCTTAACTGCCAAGTTAAGTTAACTGTGGGGTCTTGTTGTTATTGGGGGAAAGGGAAAACCAGGGTAGCGGTTTCTATGGCCCCATTCTATTAAGAAGTAGTTACCAGCAATCAGCTACCAACCTGATTTGGCTGATTTCACAGTTTAGTGTGGTGGGAACAGGGCCATCTTAATGAATGGGCACAGTGGGCACTGGCAGGGGACCCCAGGAGCAGAGGAACCCACGATGTTTCTGATGCTGATGTATGTTTCTGTTTTGCTATCAAAACAGGGACCCCAGTGCACTACTTTACTGGGAGGTCTATGATGCTGGTAAAATAGCCTTGGTGGGAATGAACTGGTAGACACTTTTGGATGTACCTCATGGGTTTAAGTCTGCTGATCACAAAAATCGCCTTTTAAATGTTCCCATCATGTTGCATTTTATTGAAATTGATTATTTTTGTGATTTCCTCTAATGTTATAAATATACATATACAGCAGGGTTCTCAAACTCTGGTCCTGGAGGGCCCCAGTGGTGGCAGGTTTTCATTCTAACCTTTTTCTTAATTAGTGACCTGTTTTTGCTGCTAATTAACTTCTTTAATTGACTTGTTTTTTAAGATTTGTTGCCCTGAATTTCTTCATTGTTCCTGCCTTGCACCCTGTGTTGGATGGGATTGGCTCCAGGAGACCCTCATGACCCTGTGTTAGGACATAGTGGGTTGGATAAAGACTGACTGTATGTAATGCACCATCTGTTGGAATGACAAAAGCAATGCATTGTATTGCTAAAAACAGTTGTGATGTGCCATCCCTTGGAATAAAAAGTGCAATACATAGTTTTACTACAAATGTTTGTGATGTTCTGGCTGTTGGAATGACAAATGCAATGTATTTTATTACTATAAATGGTTGTGATGTGCCATCCCCTGGAATAACAAATTTAATACATTGTTTTATTGCAAATTTTGTGATGCACCATCTGTTGGAATGACATGCAATGCATTTTATTACTACATATAAATGCACTCCAATAGATGTGCTGCAAATGGTGACACTGAGGTCTATGTTTGGATTATTTGGACAGGTAGAACAGACGGCATATTTCAATATGAATTACTTAAATTACAAAAAAAAAAAAAAGTATATGGTTTGTTACTTTGCTGAAGGTTATGCTATGCAATTTTAAATGTCATCTGCAAATAATATAAAACCATACATCTTTTGTGCAGAATTTTTCTCCCAAAGCAGAAGAAGGGAATGTGGGAATCAACACAAACGAAACAAAAAAGGCAATTAACACTGAGATTCACAGAAAGAGACTAAAGCAATATTTCAAAACCTTTATTGTTCATCTGAGGATGTCTTGTGACATTCAAGAGAAATTCATATTTATAAGGTTACAGAAAACTGTGGAGTTCTCAGACAAAAGAGAAAGGCCTGCCTATTCAGTACAATCTGTACATTGACCTTCATAAACCTGTGAAAGTGTCTCTGTTGCAGCCTCAGAATGATATTTCTATATGCGACGTATTAAATTTGTGGTCCATAGGAAACTGCCAAAAATATCGTCCTGAAGTTGACTGCTACCCTGCTTACTCTGAACACACAATAGACTTATTTTCAGATTATACAAGGGGATCATTTATGAACTTGTTTTTCCAGAAAATTCTTTTGCTGCCTGTGAGTGTCACGGAGTGACAGGCCCTTACCGTACCGGCAGTGCGGACCTTGTCACAAAGTAATCTTATTTGGACAAAATAAAGGCAAATACAGGTTCTTACCCATGTCACTGGAGTCACTTATTTGGGAAAGCAAATGGCACTGTGAGTTTTAAAGGGACAATGGAGAACACTGTATCGTAACGAAATACAATCAGGGGGTCACGTATTTCAAAACCAGTCCGATATTTTTAAAACACTGAACAAATATACGAGAGAAAAACAGCCGGGCAACACCTCTCGCGTCTTGCTCAAAAGTTGAACGGGCCTTTCCTGAGGTGTGCGATTCCTGACATTCCTGCTTGTAGGTGGTCTTTTTGAAAGGAGGATCAGAGAAGTATGTGAGGATTGTCCAGGATATGTTTGAGGGAGTGACGACTCTGGTTGAAAGCAGCATTGGGGTAACAGAGAAGATCCCAGTTAGAGTCGGTCTGCACTGGGGTCTTCTTGAAGTCCTGACATCTTTGATTTGGTTATGGATGTGCTGAGATGTGGGATAAATATAAATTATGACACATAGGAAGCAGAAATGTGAGGTTTGAATACACAATGGGACGTCTGAAAATCGGGAGTACCTCTTATGGGAAGAATTAAGGAGTTGTAGTGGACTCTAAGCTATTAATGGCCAGACAGAGTTCAGAAGGCAAACAGAATGTCAGGTTATATAGCACCCTGTTGTGTGGAGCACAAGTCAATGGAGGTTCTGCTCAACCTTTATAACACACTGGTGAGACCACATCTGGAGTACTGGGTCCGGTTTGGGTCTACAAAGGCTACAAAAAGGACACAGCAGCACTAGAAAAGGTCCAGAGATGAGCGACTAGGCTGACTGCAGGGCTACAGGGGTTGAGTTATGAGGAAAGATTAAAAGAGCTGAGCCTTAAGGAGATTAAGAGGAGACCTGACTGAAGTGTTTAAAATGATGAAGGGAATTAGTCCAGTGGATCGAGACGGTGACTTTAAAATGTGTTCATCAAGAGCATGGGGATACAGTTGGAAGCTTGTTAAGGGTACATTTTGCACAAACATTAGGGAGTTTTTCTTTAGACAGAGAATGTGGAATAAGTGACCGAGTAGCGTGGTGGACAGGAGGACTTTAGTTACTTTCAAAACTCGACTTGATGTGATTTTGGAAGAATTAAGTGGCTAGGAAGAGTGAGCTTTGTTGGGCTGAATGGCTGTTCTCAACCAGATTGTTCTAATGCTCTAGTAAAAAGCCAAGCCCCCGATGCAGACATTATGCTGATAGCATAGCAGCAGAAGAAGAAGTTGGAAGAATGGAGATGGCCTTTGGAAGTTAGAGGGTTGAAAATAAAACAGGAAGAAGACAGAAAATATGAGGTGTGATGATGATCAGGATTCAGATGATAGCCTGCAGGGAGAGGAAATGAAAAGAGTGGAGAATGATAATATCTAGTGTGACAGATAGGGGGCGATACTGAGCCCCAAACCTTGGAAACAACAAGCACACAGACAGACATGGGTTCAATAATAGAGGCATTTATTATAAGATACCTCGCAACAGACTTCTTGGTTTACACAATCACCAATAAACACAATAGTTTCATTTCTTTCTTTCTTTCTTTCTTTCTTCTTCTCTCCATCCATCCACCTCCCTCCAGCGAGTGTTGCCTCCCGTCTGCTTCAACTCACCGGAGGAGGTTGAACAACTGGCTTTTAGGTTGGACCCGAGAACACTTCTGGTGCCATGGTGTAGCCTGATGGAAGCAGTTCAGATCTGGCAGAAGTAGGGATCTCGTATCCCTGCAGTGCTCCCAATAGCGACTTGCATGGAACTCAGCAGGGCTGACTGTCCATGCTACAAGTCCCATCATGCCCTACTGGGTTCCATATGTGTATCGTGGTCCTGGGATGTTGCCCTCTCATGGATGGGAAATGAAAATATCCAATTTTAGGAGCTTTCCCCCACCGTTCTCATATCTTGGCTTCCTGTCCAGGCAAAGGTTTCACAATCATCCTGGGTGGGATGCCAGCTAATCCTGGTTGGCACTTATACCAACATCAGTGGTAGCCCAAGATGAGAAATGAGATGCACTGTGGATGTGATTGGAGAATTAGGGTGAAGGTTAAAGGTGAGGTTTTTAAGATGGTAGTAAGACAATGATGTGTGTAGATATGGACAGTAAAGGGAGTACTGGAGAAGAAGTTGGATGTGGCAGAAATGAGAATGCTGAGATGGATGTGTGGAGTTACAAAAAAAGGAGGGAATAAGAAATGAGACCATCAGAAGTGCAACAAAAATTGGAGAAAAATCTAAGAAGGTAAAGGAGAGTAGGGTGAAGTAGTATGGACACGTGATGGGGAGTTAAGCGGGCAAAAGAGTGAGGGGAATGGAAGTACAGGGGGGGATCGAAGCAGAGGTGGATGGATAAAGTAAAAGAAGATCTGAAGGTAAAGGGCTTGACTGGTGAGGAGCAGTGTGGAGAAGGTTGATCAGGAACATCGACCCCACATAGAAGTGGGGAAAGATAAAGAAGAAGAAGAAGAAGAAGAAGAAGATCTTTTGAAAGCACCCTTAAGTTTGTCAGCTTGTTATTACATCAGACTTCCCTTCTTTATTTAAAATCCAAACTTTTCTGGTCATTCCATATTATTATTCCCGTGCTTAATTGGATCAGCTTTACTTGAACCTGTAAGAGCCAAACTAAAGTTCCAGTTAAAGGTAAGTTCATATCTGCCTTTGCTTCGTTGGTACAGAATGTAGCTGCTTAGACCAACCCTGAGCAGTTTTGTAAAGCAGAAAGGGGCAGGAAACACTATTATAGGTGCTACCTTGGAAGTGGAGGTACCTATGAAAGAAGAGAAGTGAGAAGCATAACGGCCAGGAGGCAAGTAGGACCACATGACCCAAGCTAGAGGAGGTGGAACTAAGATTTTATATTTATTGAAGTCCCCCTGAGTGGGCGTAATCTTTGCTTTGATCTGTTATCAATCCATTATGGGTTCTCCTTAGTTAACCCACCCAGATGTTCTTTGTTTTTGAAGGTAAATTGATTGTTTGTAATAAAAGGGTTGCTCTTATTAGTAAGAGGAGCGATGCGGTGAGCGTCTTTTCCTCTGTTCAGCAGCATACCAAGCCACAGCATATAATCTGTTTCCTGTTTCCATATTTCGACCGAATGAGCTCTGCTGGGTTAAACGTCTCACTTAGTGTCACACATTTATTGAACATTCTTACACCTTTGCTATAGAAATTAGGCCACAGGGTTAGGAGTAGGATTAGGGTTAGGGTTAGGGGCCCGTTCAGAATCTCTTTACTTCTCTTTAGTGATGCTTATTAAATATGAACGTTCTGCTGGTTCCCTTATATCTTTCATTTTCTCAGTCCCTTTGCCAAAATGCCTTGCACAAAAAAAAAAAAAATTAAACTGTGAGTGCAGATTTAGTTAAAACAATGCCGAGCCATGCTCAGAATTGTCTATGGCCTAAATATTAACTATACGTATGAATGAATGGAATGGAGTTGATGCTTCAAAGCCATCAAGCTCTGTGTCCTGTAAAAAAAACAATTTGCTGATGTGAAGCTTTGAGTTTTTCTCATTCCGAAACTCAGAGAGTTGCAATTTACTTGAGACGTTAAGGTCATCACCTCTGCTCCTCTTCAGAAATGCCACAGACTGAGCAGAGACGGCCGTCTTCTGTAAGCAGCGTCATCTCTGAAAACACAACATTCCTTCACATCCTCCCTAATGCACTGGTCTGAAGCGCTGCATAGAGGAGACAGCTGCACTTTAGGGTGTTAAAGGAACAGGCCACTGAAATTCCATGGGGGCACAACAGACTTCGGAAATGACAGTTAAGGAATCAGATGGGTGGGCTGAAACCTCGAGATTGGGGAGTTAAAACTGAAAATCTTTAAAGCAGCAGGCTGACGTGTATCATATAATAACTACAGAGCCTATGAAAGTATCCACCCATTGGGAGTTTTCACATTTTATTATCATAGAAAAATGATATCACAGTGGATTTAATATGGCTTTTATGACACTGATCAATAGAAAAAGACATTTCTGTAAATGTATAAATGTAAAACATTAAAAAATTGATCACATAAGTATAGACCCCCCCTTAAGTCAGTACTGTATTCGGTAGACGCACCTTTGGCAGCCATGACAGCCTTGAGTCAGCGAGCACAGGTCTCTCTCTCTCTCTATCAGTCTGTACATCTGGACCTGGACAATTTTACTCTACTCTTCATCACAAAACTACTAAAGTTGCACGGGGATCGTGAGTGAACTGCCATTTTCAGGTCCAGCCACAAGTTCTCACTTGGCTGGAGATCTGTGGCCCCTATTTACCAAGAATTACTCCTAGGATTTGTGCGAAAAGTCAGACTAGGGTAAGAATTTGTCCTGCCTCAGAGTAGGACATGAGTGCTTTCATCACGTGTCGTCATACAATATAGTGGGATAGATAATGGATGGATAGATAATAATAATAATAATAATAATATTAATAATAATAATTCTTCTTTCGGGTGCTCCCGTTAGGGGTTGCAACAGTGGATAATTATTATTATTATTATTATTATTATTATTATAATGGTGAGCGGGAGTATCATTTCCATAAGTGCAATTTTGGGGTGCTGTCATCACATGTCGTCATTCCTTCTCAAACATGAACTCTGACATCTTTCTCCGACTGGGAGAAGGATGCTCCCTAACTAATGAAGGATGTTCAAAAAGTTTGCACTTTTTTTTTAACTCTATTTATTAAGAATTTCGAAAAACAAATGACATCACTTTTCTATATAGTCATCTTGCAATTTGCCCAGTCACATGACACTCTCAGACACGACCAATTACCACTCCTCCCGCCTTCACCATTTCCAATGAAAATATAAAAGTGTAGAAAATCTTTGAACGCCTCTCGTAGTTAAGGAGCATCCTACTCCTAGTCGGAGAAAGACGTCAGAGTTCACGTTTGAGAAGGAATGATGATATGTGATGACAGCACCTCAAGATGGCACTTATGGAGATCGTTGGTAGCTTTCTGATACTACCGCTCACCATGATAATAATAATAATAATAATAATTATCCGCTGTTGCAACTCCTAACGGGAGCAGCCAAAAGAAGAAAAAGAATTATTGTTATTATCATTCATCCATCCATCCATCCCAATATATCCTAACTACAGGTTCACGGGGGTCTGCTGGAGCCAATCCCAGCCAACGCAGGGTGCAAGGTGGGAAACAAACCCCGGTCAGGGAGCCAGCCCACCACAGTATTATTATTATTATTATTATTATTATTATCCTCAAAGTACTTAAAGAAGAAGAAGAAGGAAAACATAATAAGGCAGAACAGTTCACTAAGCTGCACATAATTGTTGCCTCTTGGCCTCTCGTCTGTAACGAGCACCGAGATGGAAACACTCAGACACACACAGGTCAAATCAGCATAAAGCCTCACACTTATTTAATAACTAGCTGTGTAATCCTGTGCTGTAAAAAGCCCGGGGTCCTAGAAACTATTAAAAATCGTCAGAAAAAAAAATTGAAATGTAGAAATGTCCGGTAATTGAAAGAAACTACTCTGGGCGTCTCTCTACTAGGAGGATTCGTTTTGCCGACATGCTTGCCTCGCTTGTATCTTTCTGTCTTTCTTAAGAGGTTTTGCTTTGCCTCGCTGGGTCACGGGGGTCTGCTGGAGCCAGTCCCAGCCAACACAGGGCACAAGGCAGGAACAAATCCCAGGAAGCGTGCCAGCCCACCCCTGCCTAATGTAATTAACTTTCTAATAATCAAAAAAGACTGAAATTTAAAGGCAAGACTACTTGAGCTCACCTGAAAAGAATTCTGGGAAACGCTGTAGCTTAGGTACTGCAAAAATGTATCTGTTCACTCATTTAGTTTTGCCACTAAGAAGACTAACGAAATATGAGGTTATATAGCGCCTTGATGTGTGCAGTACAAGTCTGAGGAGGTTCTGCTCAAGTCTTTATAACACACTGGTGAGGCGTCATCTGGAGTCTTGTGTGCAGTTTGGGTCTCCAGGCTATAAAAAGGACATAACAGCACAAGAAAAGGTCCAGAGAAGAGCGACTAGGCTGATTAGAGGGGTACAGGGGATGACTTATGAGGAAAAATTAAAAGAGTTGCGCCTTTACAGTTTAAGCAAAAGAAGATTAAGAGGAGGGATGACTGAAGTGTTTAAAATGATGAAAGGAATTAGTACAGTAGATCGAAACGGTGACTTTAAAATGAATTCATCAAGAGCACGGGGACAAAGTTGGAAAGTTTTTCTTCACATAGAGAACCACAGACTCACAGAAAAAGTGACCAAGTAGTATGGTAGACAGGGGGACTTTAGGGACTTTCAAAATTCAACTTGATGTTATTTCAGAAGAAAGAAGTGGATAGGACTTTGTTGGGCTGCAATGGCCTGTTCTCGTCCACGTTGTTCTAATGTTCTAATGTAGCAGTTATGGTTCATACTTCATTTTGTATTATCCATCATCCAAACCACTATATCCTAACTACAGGGTCACGGAGCCAATCCCAGCCAACACAGGAACAAAATCCCAGGAAGGGTGCCAGCCCACCGCAGGACACACACCAAGCACAATTTAGGATCGCTGATGCACCTAACCTGCATGTCTGTGGGAGGAAACCCACTCAGACACGGGGAGAACATGCAAACTCCACGCAGGGAGGACCTGGGAAGTGAACCCGGGTCTCCTAACTGCGAGGCAGCAGCGCTACCCACTGCTCCAACGTGCCACCCTTTTGTATTATTAATGTAATTGAATACTCATGTAAATGCCACTCTGATCAAAGTACTGCCTGTGATAATCGCCTCATTGCATCACCCAATATGTTGGCCCCCCTGGCAGATTTAAAAAGCACAATTCACTGAGGCTAGACATTATTAACTAATGGTGTCAAACAATACAAGATAAAAGTGAATGTGGCTCAAGTCTGGTCTCTTTATGATAAAGTATTCTTTAAGGTTCTAAGTCAAAAGAGAAAACTAAATTTGAAAAACTGCGAGAAATGGAGAAAGAATCTTTACAATAATGTAGAATCTCACAAAGGTCCCCCTCCCAGACAATGGCCTGGCTGTCTGCTGAAGGTATTTCCTTCAAACCTTTAGCACAATAGAAAACAAAGAAGAACCTCATGAAGAACACGGCAGCATCTGAAATTCGCATTCGAGAAAAGACAAGCCCTATAAAAGCTTGGCTCCCTTCTAACGGCGCTCACAGTACTCCTCCTGGTACGTATTTGCACCCCGGCTCCTTAGATGAAGAATTGTTTTCATTTTTACAATGGAAATCTCTAGTCTGTGATGCTTATTAATAACAGCTTTCAAAATACGAAACAGAATGAAAAGGAATGACGTGATAAGCCATTGAAATTCCCAGTAAGAAGCACACTTTGATCCAGCTCCCACAGGGGCGAATATCTGGGGAGCGCTACATGTCTAATGTGTGCTGGAATTCACTTCAGATCTGTAATTGGGCAGCAGCATCACCACAACAGATCACACCCTAAAAAATATTCTTTCACAATAAATTGAAAATATGAAGCCTGATCCTGTGGTGTTGTGTGATTTGCAAACAACAAATATCTGTTATCTTCTTGATCATCGTTCTCTTCTAGGCCTGCATGTCATTAGATCCACAGAGAATTACACCACATGACCGTTTTTTTAAAATATTTTGCTTCTTCAGAACGTTTTGGTGATTATGATAGACAGCTTTAAGATGAACAGAACTGTCATTTCAGAACGACCACATCAGGTAACATAATATTCACTTTTGTGAATTGTATGCATACAGATGCTTAAAGATGAATGACACAAAGCATTGGTTCAAGAGAGCGGAAAATGTTTTGCTGCTGATTTTCATTTGTACTCCACATCTGATGCCTCTCCTTTTCACTCTCCAGCAATAGTTGGCCGGCATTGATAGAATTCACTTGCCCTGATATTGCTTTTCCATTCTCGAAACCTTTCACGTGCTCCTCACTGGCCGCACCAAGATGAGTAGGGAAGACGTCCAAGTGTGAATTCAGAAAATGAATCTTCAGTGACATGTTGCACTTGGAGCTTTTGTATGCTTAAAGCATGTTGTGAACCAGCAGGACGTAGGCTGGTGCTCCAATAGATGCTAAGGAAATTCTCAGCAACCTCTTTGAAAGCCTTCCACGCGATTTCCTCCGGTCCCACTAGCAGATCTTTCAACTGCTCCTTATTAATGACAGGTCTGAGTTGTGGACCAACAAAAATGCCTTCTTTAAGGTTAGCATCATATATTGGTGGAAACATCTGCTTCAAATATGGATGACCTTCACCTTCCTTTTTTGTCGCTTTCACCAAAGTTTTTATCTATTGTTGCAGATGGCTGGGGGGGTGACCCGGCCAGGATGCCCAGGAGGACCAGAGGAGGGCTTATGCCTCCCCCAGACCATGTGGGGGTGACCGCCCTTGTGCCTATGGGGACCACGGGTACAGAGCTTTGAAGCTCAACCCTGTAGGGGCCCGTGGTTACCTCCAGGAGGCGCCACAATGCCATGGAAGCCGTGGACCTCAGCACTTCAACCATACCCGGAAGTGCTGGGGGGAAGAGGAGCAGGGACACCCGGGGATGCAGCCGAGGGGAGTGCTGGTGGAAGATTGCCGGGAAGCACCTGGAGCACATCCAGGTGTGCATAAGAGGGGCCGCCTCCCTTCATACGAAGAGGACGACGTCTGGGAGGAGGCAAGGAGACAGCCTGAACGAAGAAGGCATTAGTTTGGTGGCCTGGACTTTTGGGGACTTTGGGGTTGTGTGGCACTCTTGTAAATATTAGGAATGGTAATAAAACGTGTGTTGGATGACACTGATTTGTCCGACTGTCTATGTCTGGGCCGGCTTCTACACTATCCAAGCTGAAAG